>NC_088807.1:8966067-9174134 GCF_011386835.1 Chrysemys picta bellii
GGAATTTTATGCTACTCTTTCCTTTATATTTATGACAGGCAGCGTTTGTGCAGGTGTGTGCGTGAAGGGGTGTGCACATGTCAGTCTACGAATATTTGCATACATGTGCGGCAGTGCGTGTGCATGTGGCAGTGTGTGTGTTTGAGGCAATGTGTGAGTGTGCACAGGGACATATGGGGGTTGTGCATGGGATTGTGTGTGTGTGTGTGTCTGTCTGTTTGTGTGGCATTGTGTTTAGGGGGGTGCAGTGTGTGTGTGTGTTTGTGAGTGTGTGTGCACACACACGGGTGGGGTGATATAGAAATGGCTCCTCTTTGCTCTGTGCAGAACCCCCCATTCCCCCACGTGCGGTGCTGTGTATCAGGGCACCTGGCGGCTGGGAACAGCCTCTCATGCCCTGTGCTTTGTGTTTCAGATCAGGGCCAGCTGAGGCTGCAGTTGACGAGTGGCCCAAGCCCCTGCTCTGGGCGAGTGGAGGTGCTGATTAATGACACCTGGGGTGCCGTGTGTGACGCCGGCTGGGGCCTGCCGGAGGCGGGGGTGGTGTGCAAGCAGCTGGGCTGTGGCACAGCACTGTCAGCCCCGGGGGTTGCTCAGTTCGGCCACGGAGCCGGCGATGTCTGGCTGGAGGGCTTGAGCTGCTCTGGCCAGGAGTCTTTCATCAGCGAGTGCCAGCTGAGCCGGCTGGGTCCTGGGCTGTGTGGCCATGGCTCTGAGGCTAGCGTGGTGTGTGCCGGACAGGCCGGTGAGTGCCCAGCGCCATAGCCATGCCCATGTTCCTGCAGACACGGGGTGGGTGGGGATGACACCCTGGCCATGCCAGGGGGAGGCCGGTCTCCAGCTGGGCAGCGCCAGGGCTTCTGCCTACCACACTGAGGTTACTGGCTGTCCCAGCGGTTCCCACAGCCCTGCTCAGCCTGGGGCACCACTCCTGGGTCTCTGAGCCGCCTCCTCCGCCACGGGGCTCCCTCTCCTGCCAGCCCTGGCTCCGGCGCTGGAGGCTGCTACCCCTGCAGGCAGACCCAGAGCACAGATCTGGGGGGCAGAGAGCCTGTGGGGCCTGGGGGAGGAGTCTGGGGGGCAGTGCTTGTTGGAGCAGCCTGGGAGGGGCCTCTGGGAGCTGGTGCCCCCAACCCCCTCTCTAACCCCCCCCCAATCCTTGGGCTAGGAATGGTCCCTGGGAGCAGTAGTCAGAGCTTCCTCCAGCCCCACATGCATGACCTGTGTTCAGGCTGGAGTCTGAGCTGGGACCCGTGAGCCACCACCAGCCCAGGGCCCTGCACAGCTCCACATGCCGTGCTTCTCCTCGGGGTCTGTGGCAGGGGGACAGGGTCAGCGACCAAGGTGCTGAAGGGAATGGACTCAGCTCTGCATGGGGCTGTGGGATTGGGCAGGGAGGTGGCCGCAGGGTGGGCTGCGGAGTGGGGGTCAGAATTGGCCCCATAGGGGCTGTGGGGCAGGGGAGGGAGTCAGCCATGGGCGGTGGTGGATTATACAATGGGCCTTCTGGGGTCCATGCCCAGGGGCCCCAGCCAATTGGACGCCTGGAAAAATGGGGGCCCCACCCCCAGCAGAAATCCTCTGTAGGGAAACAGAAGCCCAGAGCCCTAGCAGAAGCTCCAGGTGAATTCAATCCCTGGCAGAAGCACCGGTCAAGCGGGCGGGATGGGGGAAGCCCCAGCTTGGGTGACCAGGTGTTCAGTTTTTTACTGGAACATCTGGTCCAAAAGGGATCCTGGTGGCTACGGTCAGCACTGCTGACCGGGCCATTGACTGTCCGGTTGGCATCGCCATACAGCTGGGCTGGCAGGCTCTTTGCGGCTCCCAGGAAGCAGCTGGCATGCCCCCTCTCCAGCTCCTACATGTAGGGCAGCCAGGGGGCTCCACACGCTACCCCTGCACCAAGCACCACCTCTGCAGCTCCCATTGTCCAGGAACCACAGGCAACAGGAGGTGTGGGAGTGGTGCCTGTGGGCCGGGCAGCATGCAGAGCCTTCTGGCTACACCTCTGTGTAGGAGCTGGAAGGGGGACATGCTGCTGCTTCTGGGAGCAGCTTGAGGAAAGTGCCACCCAGAGCCTGCACCCTGACCCCCTCTGAGCCCCAACCCCTCGCCCCAGCCCTGATCCCCCTCCTGCCCTCCGAACCCCTCGATCCCAGCCTAGAGCACCCTCCTGCACCCCAACTCCCTCATCCCCAGCTCCACCCCAGAGCGCACACTCCCAGCCAGAGCCCTCATCTCCCCCACCATGCCCCAACTCTCTGCCCTGATCCCCCTCCCGCCCTCCAAACCCCTCGGTCCCAGCCCAGAGAACCCTCCTACACCCCAAACCTGTCATCCCCAGCCTCACCCCAGAACCTGCACCCCCAGCCAGAGCCCTCACATCCCCCATCCCCCATCCCCCAATCCCCTGCCCCCGCGCAGAGCTCTCTCCCATCCTCTGCAGCCCCACCCCAGAGCCCACACCCCCAGCTGGAGCCCGCACCCCTTCCCACACCCCAACCCCCTGCCCCAGCCCAGAGCCTCCACCTGCACCCTAAATCCCTCAAGCCCAGCCACACATCAGAGTCTGCACCCCCAGCAAGAGCCCATACCCCCCCCCAGCACCCCAGTCCCCTGAACCAGCCCGGTAAAAATGAATGAGTGAGTGAGGGTGGGGAGAGCGAGCGACGGGGCAGGGGAGGGAATGAAGTGAGCAGAGGCGGGGCCCCAGAGAAGGGGTGGGGCATGGACAGGGCCTCAGAGGAGGAGCAGAGCAGGGGGTGGGGCAAGGGTGTTTGGTTTCATGCGAGTAGAAAGTTGGCAACCGCTGTGGCCCCAGGACTGGAGGAGTGCTCACTCCCCACTGCAGCCCTGGGATTGTGGCAGGGGGGACAGAGCTTCTCTGGCCTTGGGGCTGCAGTGGGGGGGGCACAGAAAGGAGCAAATGGATTGTGGGCATGCAGTTCGGGGGTGGAATGGGTCAGGACTCTCAGTGGAACAAGGGCAGGCCTTTCGTGGAAGAAGCAGAACAGGATGGGGCCCTGGGCGGGGTTGCAGGTGGAAGGGGTAGGGAGGGGCCCCCACTTGCTCTGGCCCAGGGCCCCAGGAAACCTAAATCTGCCTCTGGCTGTGGGGGGAGACTGTGGGGTAGGGTGACCATATTTCCCAAAGAGAAAATGGAACACCACATGGGGCTAGCCCAAGCACTTTCCCCCCCCCCCCCGTGCAGGGCTGGTCCAAGCCACTCACCCGAGTCCTGCCTGCCCCCTCATGCCAGGCTGGCGTGGTGTCGCTACTCACCCAAGCCCTGCCTGCCCCCCACCCGACCCCTGCCTCTCCCCCTGCATGGAGCTGGCATTGCCACCTGCCCCTCCAATGTTCCTCTGCACCCCACTTTTTGACAAATGCCCATGCTTGCCAAAAAATTCAGGACGGCTGGGACAGGGCTTAAAAAAGGGACTGTCCTGGACAAAACGGGATGTATGGTCACCCATAGAGGTTATGGGGCAGAGGAGGAGTCAGCCTTGGCAGGGGCCTGTGGGTGGGGAGGGAGTCAGTCTCAGGGGCTATTGGGCAGAGATGGGGCACAGCTCATTGCCTGGCTCTCTCCCCAGGCCCTGGGCTACTCTGCTCTGTGCTCCTCGGCCTGGGTGCTGTTGTGGTGCTGATCTGTGGGGTCCTGCTCTGCTGGAGGATGCGTCGGGACAGAGCCGCTGGGAACCCCCAAGGTAAGAACCCTGAACCCCGAGCACAGCGCTGCAAGGCAGGGCACCCCGTGTGATGAACTGGGACTGTTCTTAAGGTAGTCTTTGAATGCTGATTGGGGAGTGTTGGCTGGGAAGGCAGGGGAGTGTGGCTAGGATGGTCTGCATTGGGGGGATGGGAGACTGGCCTTGAGGAAGAATACCTGAGCAAGTAACGTGAGAACCCAGGAAGGGGTTAGAGACCAGGTGACACCTTTGCC
Organism: Chrysemys picta bellii; assembly: GCF_011386835.1. Classification (NCBI taxonomy): domain Eukaryota; kingdom Metazoa; phylum Chordata; order Testudines; family Emydidae; genus Chrysemys; species Chrysemys picta. Next base: position 8,970,014 of record NC_088807.1, read on the forward strand.
TGGGACACTGAACAAAGGTTGGGGGAGGGGAAGCTGGGAGAGAGGGAGTGGCAGGAGCTGGCTGGTGGAATGGCTGGGAGGAAGCTAATTGCCCAGCTGGAGGAGAGGGATCGCTTGGATGAACCGAGCCCTGTCCCTGAGAGAAGCCGCCCGGCGGATGCAGCGTGGGCCCCAAGGCCTGACATGGCTGGGAGGGGTCAGACTGCTGCCGAGGACATCCCGAGACCCTGCCTACCTATATCTAGGGGAGGGGTTGGGGTAAACCCAGCGAATACCGAGGGCACCCCAATCCCAGCGGCCAGCAGGGGATCGTCCTGGTGGAGTTTCCCATCCCTGGAACGGAGGCGGCTGGAATATGAATGGGAGATGAGACGGGAAGAGCTTGAGTTAAGGAAGCAAGAACTGAAGCAGGAGCGGGAGGAGAAGGAGAAACAGCGTCAGCATGAGGAGAAACAGCGTCAGCATGAGCAGGAAGAACGTGAAAAGCAGCGGGAGGAGAAGGAGAAACAGCGTCAGCATGGGCTGGAACTGGCCAGGCTGAGGAGCAGTGGGGCCCCAGCTGCGGTGAGTGAGTGGGGACCCAAGACTGCAAAGAGCTTTGATAAGTGCTTCCTGGCCCAGCGTAAGGAGGGGGAGGACATGGATGCCTTCTTGACAGCCTTTGAGAATACCTGCGAGCTGCTCCAGGTTGACCCTGCAGACAGGCTCCAATTTCTCATTCCCTCACTGGACTCCACAGCCAGGGAGGTGTACAGCTGACTGAAAGGGGTGGAGACAGGGGACTACGAACTGTTTAAAAAGGCCCTGCTCCGCGAGTTTGGGCTGACTCTTGAGATGTACCGAAAAAGGATCCGGAGTCAGCGTAAAACCCGTGAGGTCAGATACCTACAACTAGCCAACCGGACGCAGGGGTATACCCGCAAGTGGACAGCTGGGGCCCAACCTAAAGAAGACCTGCTTGACCTGTTCGTACTGGAGCACGTGTATGAGCAGTGCCCATCCGACCTGAGGCAATGATTGATGGACCAAAAACCAGAGAACCGACAGCACACAGGCCAGCTGGCCGACGAGTTTGTGAACAGTCGGGCAGGGGATGACAGGGAGGAGTCCCAAAGGAACAGGTCCACCACAATGCAGCGAGAGAGTCACGAGGGGACCTCCCAGCAGGGAAATATGGAGAACCCCCACCAAAGGGGAACATCCAGCGTCAGGTCCATCCGACCCGCTCAAGGGGACCCACGGGACATGGGCTGCTATCACTGCTATCACCAGAGAGGCCACATACTGACCCAGTGCCCCAAGCTCAGGGACAGACTGAGCAGACCGAACCCACAGAGGGTCAACTTGATAGAGACCCAGCTGGACAAGAGGAAGATGGCCCAGGCAAGCGGGGCGGACAGCTTCCCAACGGCTCAGGAGGGAGGAGTACCCCAGGCCAGCTCCTCTTGGGGGCTGGATGCTCCGGACACCGGGTTTTCCATTTACAGGGTGGATGCGGGGCGCTCCCTGCAGAGCGAGTGCCTTGTTCCCCTGGAGGTGGATGGGAGGAAGGTCAATGGATATTGGGACATGGGCGCTGAGGTACGCTGGCCCTGCCCGAGGAGGTAGCTTGAGATCAGGTGATGCCCAACACCTATCTAATCCTGATGGAGGTGGGCGGGACCCCATTCAAGGTGCCTATGGCAAGGGTACCCCTGAAGTGGGGTCCAAGGAGGGCCACAAGGAAGTGGGGGTGCACAACCATTTGCCCACTGAGGTGTTAATGGGGGGGACCTGGAGGACTGGCCAAGCAACTCCCAGGGTGTCCTGGTCATGACCCGTAGCCAGAGCCGGCAAGGGGCACTGCGCCCTGACAACAGGAAGGGTGCCTTGCCTGAGGCGCAGGACCCTAACCTGGTGGGGAGGGAACGCCCAGGGACACGGCTCAGGGAGGCTGCGGCTTCAGACCCAGCCAGCGGGAGGGAGCAGGTGACCATCCCTGTCCCAGCTGCTGAGTTCCGGGCCGAGTTACAGAAAGATCCCTCCTCGCGGAAGATAAGGGACCTGGCCAACCTCAGTGAGGTACAGACCATGGGGAGAGGTGGTCGGAAAAGGTTCCTGTGGGAGAAGGGGTTCCTGTACTGAGAATGGGCTCCCCCAGGGAAAATGGAGCCAGGGGGGATCAGGAGGCAGCTGGTGGTACCCCAGAAAGTATCGCCGCCAGCTGCTGTACCGGGCCCATGACATCCCCCTCTCAGGGCACCAGGGAACCTGGCGCACCCAGCAGAGACTGCTACGGAACTTTTACTGGCCTGGGGTCTTTATTACTGTCTGACAGTACAGCCGATCCTGTGACCCCTGTCAGAGGCAGAGGAAGGCCTGGGAAAAGGGGAAAACAGCTTTAGGACCCTTGCCCATCATAGAGGAGCCTTTCCAGAGGGTGGCCAAGGTTAAAAGGGGGGCTCTGAACCAAGAGAACCCGAATCACAGACGTCCAGACTGGAACGCTGGGAGAAGACCCCAGCCCAGTTGGAACCCCAGGGGCATTGGGGTGGGAAAAGGGCACAGGCCGCATAAGCCTTCCCACATGCGAACTACGAGTGTCATCGAGCACCCCCGACCTATAGGGGGGCGTGAAACTGGAAGGGCCTGGTGTAATTCTCACCAAGGAATGGGAGGGATGTTGGGGGTTCCGTGGGAACGTGGGTAGGTTCGAACTTCCCCGGGTCACTGGCTGAAGTGACCCCACTCAGTTCGGTCTCGAAGGGAGGAGTGATGTGATGAACTGGGACTGTTCTTAATGTAGTCTTTGAATAGTGAGTGGGGAGTGTTGGCTGGGAAGGGAGGGGAGTGTGGCTAGGATGGTCTGCATTGGGGGATGGGAGACTGGCCTTGAGGGAGAATATCTGAGCATGAAACGTGAGAACCCAGGAAGGGGTTAGAGGCCGGGTGACACCTTTGCCCAGGAGACTGAACAAAGGCTGTGGGAGGGGTCGCTGAAGAGGAAGTTTCAGGAGCTGGCTGGTGGAATGGCTGGGAGGGAGACAGGGCTCTGACCTCCCAAGGGGGCTGTGGGGCCCTGGGACACCAAGATGGACCTAACTGAGGGGGTCCTGTTGTCTGTGCCTGCAAGACCTGTTTTGGACTGTATTCCTGTCGTCTAAATAAACCTTCTGCTTTACTGGCTGGCTGAGAGTCATGGTGAATCGCAGGAGCCTGGGACAAGGGCTGCCCTGCCATCCTGACCCAGGAATCCAGCCCCAGCTGGAGCCCAATATCCCTGAGCTGCAGCCCAGTGCCCCGTCCATGCCCTGCGCTGCCTCCCTGCATGGGAACCTTCTGCTCTCAGAGCTACTGGGGTCTCTGCTCTAACTGCCATGCACAAGCCCACTGTCCTGGCCTGTGGGTGCCCTGTCCCTACAGCCCTACCCTGGCAGTGGGGTCCCATTCACAAGGCACCCTGGCATGCTGGGTGAGGGTGGACTGGGGGTGGCTAGGGTTGCCAGGCATCCGTTTTTTGACTGGAATGCCCGGTTGAAAAGGGACTGGGGTGGCACAGGTCAGTACCGCTGACTAGGCCATTAAAAGTCCGATTGGTGATGCATCAGGGCTAAGGCAGGCTCCCTCCCTGCCCTGGATCTGCACAGCTCCCCGGAAGTGGCCCCCATGTCCCTGCGACCCCTAAGCGCAGGGGTGATAAGGGAAGCTCCGCATGCTGCTCCTGCCCCCAGTGCCAGCTCCGCAGCTCTCATTGGCCAGGAACCAAGCTCTGTGGGAGATGTGGGGGCAGTGCCTGCTGGTGCAGGACAGCATGCATGGTGCAGAGCCCCCTGGTGGCTGTGCCTTTGCCTCAGGGCCGAACATGCCGGCCGCTTCCAGGATTAGCGCGGAGCCAGGAGAGGCAGGGAGCCTGACTTAAGCCCGCATTACTGCCAACCAGGAGCTGCCTGAGGTAAGCGCTGCCTGGCCAGAGCCTGCACCCTGAACCCCCTGCCCCAGGTCAAAACCCCATCCCGCAACCTCTCTCCCCGAGCCTGCACCCACACCCCAACCCCCTCCCCCAGGTCGGAACACCCTCCTGCACCCTAACTCCCTCCCAGACCCCACACCTCCACTCGCACCTCAACCCCCGCCCCAGGTCAAAAACCCCTCCTGCACTCTCCCTCCCAGAGCCCGCACCCAAAGCCCGAACCCCCTGCCCAAGTTCAGAACCACTTCCTGCACCCTAACTCCCTCCCAGACCCCGCAGCCCCACCCGCACCCCAACCCCCTGCCCCAGCCCCGTGAAAGTGAGTGAGGGTGGGAGAGAGCAAGCGATGAAGGGAGGGGGGCTGAAGGGAGGGGGGTGGGGCCTCAGAGAAGGGGCAGGTGTGGGGCCTCAGGGCAGGGGGTCGGGGAAGGGTGTTCAATTTTGTGCAATTAGAAAGTTGGCAACCCTAGCCTGGGCACTTCATCCTGTCCTCTTGCTTGCAGGCCATGTGCACCTGGAGGAGCTGGGGGCTCCAGGGGCCCCGGCCCAGCCCCATGGAGCAGCAAGTCCAGAGCTCCCCAAGGAGTCCGACAGCGAGATGACCCGGCTGATGAGGGAAGACATGGTGCTGTGAGAGCCGCATGCCAGCTGGGCTGAGCTGGGCTCAGCCTGCAGTGAGACATGGGCTGGTGGGATCGTGCACAGAGCAGCCCCAGGGCTGCCAGCTGCCTGGACTGTGGGAACTCTGCTGGGGCTCATCTGGGGGCTGGGGCTGCTGGCTGGAGGTCTCAGCTCCCCCATTACCCTCCCCAGCTGCCTTGGAAGGCTCCCCTGCTCCATCCCACCCTCCCAGCTTTCCCTGATGCAGCTCCCATGCCCATCCCTGAGCAGCCTGTGCCCAGCCAAGCAGATGGCATGTGATGCGCCCTGCAGAACCGTTGTCAGGTCCACAGGGACAGCTGGTTCCTTGCCCACAAAGCAACAAGCCCACATGCAGATGAGCTATGGGAAGAGACTGACCACGGGTGTCTGTCTGTGCCCAATGTGCCAGGCGCTGTCTGTTTGTGCCCGATGCCCCCTGAGCTCGGGATGCCAGGCCCTGTCTGTCTGTCTGTGCCCAATGTGCCAGGCTCTGTCTGTTTGTCTGTGTCCGATGCCCCCTGAGCTCGGGGAGCCAGGCCCTGTCTGTCTGTGCCCAATGCACTCTGAGCTTGGGGTGCTAGACCCCATCTGTCTGTCTGTGCACAACGCACTTTGAGCTCGGGGCACCAGGCCCACCAGTCTGTGCAGCAGCCAGCCCGGGTCCCCAGTAAATGATCATGATTGTTTCTAGTATGTAGATAAGGTGCAGAACTAAGTGCAGCTGCATGATGGTGTGTTGCTTATTGGAAAGGAATGGGCCGTGATTACAGATACAGAGAGCCCCCCTCTAACCTTCCCACCGGCACCCTGCCATAATATTACACAGCTAGACTCGGGGACAGCAGCTGTGTCCAGACACGAGCCCTGTTGTGCATTTCATTGCAATGTGCAGGTCAGCCTAAATGATCAGGATGGTCCCTTCTGGCCTTAAAGTCTATAGCTCTATGGAATTGTGTGTATAATGATAATGTAGCACTGTTAGCAACTCCATCCTCTTCCATCCCTGGGGGGTGAAATTAAGAGAGCCCTGCATGGATACAAAATTTGTATCCACATCCAAGCCACAATCTGCAAAAATGATCCACGGATATCTGTGGCTATAAAGCAGATATCCGCAAGCGTGCAGGGCTCTAGAAATTAGGTACTTCCATCTTTCCACAAGAGGCCAACACTTGTGAGATACTTTCTTAGCGGACGCGTCCAAAGTCCATTGGCCTCTCGCTAGGTAGGGTTACCATAGCTCAGGTTCCCCCAAAGAGGACACTATTGTGGGGAAAGGGGGGGATCTAGGGGGTGCTGGTGGGGATGTTTGGGGGTACTGGAGGGGTGTGTGTGTACTGGGAAGGATACCCAGGGGAATGTTGGAGAGGGTACTGCAGCCTCCCTCTTGAGATGGGGGGCAGTGAAACTCCCTGTCATGGTGGCAGGGTGGCTGGCGCAGACCCGGGACACAGCACCAACTGTTAGTCACCGCTTTCCTGCAAGCCTCTCCCCCTCCCCAAGACTATGTGGGTGGGATCCAGGGGCACCAGAAGCTTCCTAACAGTGGGGGGGCCACCGGTGACTGAACAGTGGCCACCCCCATGCCCCTGCTCTCACACCGCCCCTTCCCACACAGCCCCTGCCCTCACACAGCCCCTTCTCCCAGAGCCCCTACCCTGGCACCGCCCCTTCTCCCAGAGCTTCTGCCCTCAACCAGCCCCTTCCCCCAGACCCCTGCCCTCGCACAGCCCCTGCCCCCAGACCCCTGCCCTCGCACAGCCCCTTCTCCCAGAACCCCTGTCCTCGCACCGCCCCTTCCCCCAGGGCTTCTGCCCTCAACCAGCCCCTTCCCCCAGACCCCTGCCCTCGCACAGCCCCTGCCCCCAGACCCCTGCCCTCGCACAGCCCCTTCTCCCAGAGCCCCTGTCCTCGCACCGCCCCTTCCACTAGAGCTCCTGCCCTCGCACAGCGCCTTCCCCCAGACCCCTGCCCTCGCAGAGCCCCTTCCTCCCTCGCACTGCTCCTTGTCCCAGAGCCCGTCCCGTCATACCACCTCTTCTCCCAGAGCCCCTGCCCGCACACAGCCCCTTCCCCCAAATACCTGCCCTTGCACCGCCCCTTCTCCCAGAGCCTCTGACCTCAAACAGCCCCTTCCCCAGGACCCCTGCCCTTGCACAGCCCCTTCTCCCAGAGCCCCTATCCTCGCACCGCCCCTTCCCCCAGAGCTCCCTCACACCGCCCCTTCCCCTAGAGCCCCTGTCCTCACACCGCCCCTTCCCCCAGAGCTCCCTCACACCGCCCCTTCCCCTAGAGCCCCTGTCCTCGCACCGCCCCTTCCCCTAGAGCCCCTGCCCTCGCACAGCCCCTTCCCCCAGAGCCCTGCACTCACACCGCCCCTTCTCCCACAGCCCCTGCCCTCTCACTGCCCCTTCCCCACAGCCCCTGCCTTTGCACAACCCCTTCTCCCAGAGCCCCTGCCCTCACACAGCACCTTCTCCCGGAGCCCCTGTCCTGGCACCACCCCTTCCCCCAGATCCCCTGCCCTGGCACCGCTGCTTCCCCTAGAGCTCCTGTCCTCACATCGCCCCTTCTCCCAGAGACCCTGCCCTCCAGACATTGCCTCTATTTGCTCCAGAGTCTGGGGGAGGCGGGTTGTTAGGGGGGCAGTAGGCCACACCCTTATATTATTTTTTTATTTTATGCTCATTCGGTCACAGTGTGTCAATTACAAAAGGCCTGTGGACAGCCTGTGTCTCTAGCAAGGGGCCCCATGTGCCTGTGGTTAGGAATATAGGTTGTCGGGTGGCTGGGCCATTGCCAAGTAGCCCAGAACCACGCATCTCCCCAACCCTCTTCTTCAAATCTTCACTTGGATCTTGCCCTCTTCCACTTCAGCTCTGCCTTTTGATTTCCCCCAGGCCCTCTGCTCCAGGGCTTTAGTCTGTTTTCAGTCACTTCTCAGAAAATAATCCTTTAGGGCCCTGGACTGGGATGATAAACAAAAGTCAGAAACAACAAAAAAGCAAGTAATTGTTGCTTTACTGCTACAAAATATCTCCAAGCGTGTAATCCCTCGATGTCTGTATTAATCTGGTGTAGTCCCCTGAATGGGGGAAATGATGCCCCATAGTGTGGTGGCCAGCTCTCCAGTCCCCGACCCTGCCAAGGCTAAGATGGTGACCCTGCCACCCTCTGGTGTTTAGGCAGCGGGGACATCCTGTCTGGCCCCACATATGTTCCCTCATCCCGCGACACTTGCCGGGAGTTTTGAGGCACCTGCCCTTCTTCGTTAGGTAGATCCCATCTCTTCCTAGCAATCCTTCTTCCTGGAACAGCATCCCCTGGTTGAAGAACCATATGGTAAGTGATGGGAAGTTGAAGAACCACGTGGGAATTTGCTTTGATCTGTTTGCTATCTCTCATAAATACTTAAAATCTAACTTTTGTAGTTAATAAACTTGTTTTTGTTTTCTCTAAAACCAGTTTGTGGAATTCATAACTGGGAGTTGGGGACAAAAAGCTGTGCATATCTTCCTCCACATTGAGGGAGGGAGGAATTTCAATAAGCTTACAGTGGATAGTTCTCTGTGCAGCGCAAGGCGATACAATGTTGGGTTTATGCTCCAGAGGGGGTGTGCACTTGAGGGGTGGGCAATTCCTTAGCTGAGCTTTCCCATGCAGAGCTGATCTCAGCCTCTGTGTGAAACTGCAGCTGGGCGTTTCCCTACCTATGTGTGTGCTGGTTAAGTGCAATCTGAAGCCTCATGGCTTGGCTGGCTTACCTCAGCAATACAGTGTGAAGGGAGATCAGTTCCAAGTGGCACCCCGGGTGTGACATTATCTGATTAAAATGTGACCATGTAGATCATTTTTGCTACCACTGTTATATAATTGCAACAATTCTCATACAAAGTATGTCATTGCAGCTAATAAGTGGTGTCTAGTGGTTAGAGCAGGGGTGTGAGGAGACTGTCTACCCCGGGTCACACAGTGAGCCTTGTGCAGAGCAGGGAATAAGTCGTGTATTGTCTTTGTGCCTCAGTTTCCCTCTGTAAAGCAGGGGCACTGATGCTGTGCCATTTCCTGGGGCTCAGTGACCTGTCTGTGCACCATGTGGCAGGAGGGAGGTGCGGGAGAAGGGCCCAGGGTTAGTGTCGTGGGAAAGCCCATTCTGCCCTGTTCTGCACTCGCTGGCGATGCCTCGCGCTGAGCTGGGCCTTCAGTCCCTGCAGCCCCTGGGATCTCCCCACGAAGCCCTGGAGCAGGCCTCCCAGCAGCTGCATTTGCTTTGCCAGATGTGAGGCCGGTAGGTGGCTCCCATCGCTGCGCCGGGTGGGTGGAGGTGAATCTGGACGGGTGCTGGGGCACCATGTGTGATGACAGCTAGGACCTGTTCAGGCAGCTGGGCTGTGGTGGGCCATGGACCCCCGGAGTGGCAGGGGATAAGGCCCGAGTCCCAAGTCAGACCCTGTCCTGATGCTGAACATGCAGTGCCAGGGGAGAGAGGCAGGGCTGGGGAGCTGCCAGGCCAGGAGAGTGGGACAAGCAGGGCCTGGGCTCTGCTCCCTGTCACACACCATGGGGCAGGGTTGCCCTCACACAGTAGGGTCAGCATCCACACACACCGTCCATTACTGATACATCCCCAGCAGGGCTGGGAACCAGGACTCCTGGGTTCCATGCCTGGCTCTGGGAGGGGAGTCTAGTGGTTGGAGCAGGGGGGGGGGGGGGTGATGCTAGTAGCCATGGCACCCCTGGAGGCAGCTCATCATCCTGTGACTTTGTCCCCAGCCCCAAGACAACAGCTCCTTCCCCCTTCAGATTCTGGCTGGAGTCTCTACTGTTGGTTTTGGTTCCTCCTCTGATTGAACTGGTGGTTTGGGTCTGATGGGGGCTCTTCCCCCCCACCCTCCTGCAAACTAGCCCAGGGGAATGCCCCTATAGGGGCCCCTGTGGGTGACCCTACTGCAAGGAGTTTGTGGGGGCAGAGCAGTCAGCTGGCCCCTGAATGGGACATGTCCTCCTGGAGCTCAACACAGCAGGTGGGGTCCGATCCCTGGGCAGCCTCTAGGCTGTAGCTGGCGCCTTCCCCCTGAGAGCACAAAGGCTGATGGGGCAGGTAGGCAGGGGCAGGTCTGCCTGTGGGAGAGCTGTTACTGCCCCAGCCCCTGTTCACAGGCCTAGGGCTCGGCTCCCCCGTCCCATACTCTCTCAAGCCAGAAGGGATGGGCAGGGAGTAGGGTCTATATGGCTGTGCTGGAAATGGGAAGGAGGCTCCCAGACACTGATACCATGGGGGGCAGTGGATGGGGTCTTTGCCCCAGAGAGCATGCAGGATGGGGGGCAGTGGGGATGGAGCATTGGGGTCAGCACTGACTGTGAGGTCAGAGCACCCCCTACTGAGCCCCCCAGCTCCCTGCAGCACAGGGAGAGGAGCAGGGCAGAGCAGCCGATGGGCAACCGGCCTGGGGCTCCCCTGTTCCCCTGGGTCCCAGCACATGTCACTGCTGTGTCTGGCTCTAACTGCTCTGGACTCTGCCCCTCCTGGTGCCACTTTCCTGCAGGCATCATGGGGTTGGGAAGCATTGGGGTACACTGGCCCCTCTCTACTACTGACAGTTTCCCCCTTGTCTCTCCCCAGCTGCCGAAGGGGGAGTCTCTTCCTCCTCAGGTCCGTATATCTGGCCCCCTTGCCAGAGCCCAGGCCAAGATCCCATCCCCCTGGCATCACTGCTGGGGCCTGAGCAGAGGTGACCACGGCTGAACACCAGGCGAGAGCTTATGGCTGAGACTCCCGACCGGAGGCTGGTGTCGCCCGTCAGCCAGGCACCTAAGGCTTGGATCATGTGTCCCTTTGTGGACTACGCCACAAGCCCTGCCCCTCTGCATCTCACTCCTGACTGGCTTAAGCGGCTCCCACTCGGTGCGATGGACCCTTCTCACAGGCGCCAGCATTGAACAGGGAGACTCGGCGCCTGACCCGGCAGTGGGGTGCCCTGAGCAGCAGGGCAGAACCTCAGGGGGAGTCTATCCCCTTCTCCGACCATATCTCAGCAGTTCACACTCTGGAGGGCCCACACCGGGGCAAGGGAGAGTCCCCAGCCACCTTTGAGTCACAAAGCAAAGGTACGTCTTCGTGCTTGTGTGAAATGTGGGCATGGGACCTTCTCTGGGCTCTTGTCTAGAGGCTCGGTTTGGAGAAGGGTCTGACCAAATTTGGCTGGATAAGGTTCGCTGCACAGGGACAGAAGCTGCCCTCTCCCAGCGGAAGGCTGAGCCTTGGGAAGACCAGAACTGTGAGTAGAAAGATGCTAGTGTTGTGTGCTCAGGTAACTCTGCCCATGTCACATCCCCCATGGCACTTGGGGGTGCTGTGCTGCAGAGAGGGGATGTTGATGATTGTGGACACTCTCCCCATGCAGTCAGTGCTGGCCCCAAAGCCCCATGCACTAAGGGGTGCTCTGCTGCAGGGAGTGGGGCAGAGGCTCTTCCCCCGCGACTAGGGTTGCTAATTGTGGTTGAACGTATTCCTGGAGGTTTCATCACATGACATAAGCTTTAATTAAAGATTAACCTTTAATTCCTGGAGATTCCAGGACAGGCCCAGTGGGTTGGCGGCCCGGGACCTGGCAGTGAGTGTTTACCCCAGGCAATAAGCAGGGCGAGAGGGGAAATGGGGACAGGGAAGTGCTCAGGCCCCCACTGCAGGCTGACGCAGAGCAGGGGTGCAACCCAGGCCCCTGAGTCCCAGCCCAGTGCCCACTCACTGCACCACTCTGGGGTAACAGCCTACTGCTCCCATGCAGGTTGCGCTCCCTCCGCTGGCCGCAGCAGGGTCCCTGCACCTGTGCTGGCCAGCTGTTTGTGCCCATGGTCCCGGTGTGTGGGTGCCTCGTCCATATGGCCCTGCCCTGGGGTTGGAGGGTCATGGGCACAAAGCACCTGTGTATGCCCAGTGGCATAGGCTCCAGGGACTCTGAGCCCTGGTGGGTTTCTCTGTCCCCCGGCTTTGCAGGCCTCGTGCACCTGGAGGAGCTGATAACTTCAGGGACCCCACCCCCCACCTCAGGGAGCAGCATGCCCAACAGCAGCAGAGACCCCTGTTAGGAGCCCAACAATGAGACTCCTGCTGGCAGAGCAGTTCGAGAGCCGCCCCCAGGCTGGGCCATGGCAGGAGCAGGGGGATTCGAGCCCAGCCTGCAGTGTGAGATGCAGTGTGAGATGGCTGGGGCTGCCCTTGGAGATCATCCCTGAGAGTGCTGCTAGACAAGGGCTGCTTGAGGGTCAGAGACAGCCACCCCTGAGGGTGTGTTGGGGCGGGGATGGGCCCCAAGATGTGCTCACACAGTATAGGGGGCTAATCCTGATGCTGTCTCTGCCTCAGAGGGGTCTGGAGTGCAGGACTGTCTGTCCCCTCAGCCTTGGGCTTCCCTGCTACAATTCTGCTGATGTCCCTCAATCCTGACCCACAGTCTCCCCACTACACGAATGCTCTAGATTATTACCCTTATGCAAACAGACAGATGGCCACAGATTCTGCACTGATATCAAGGGACGTGGTCTGTTGTCCATGTCCCAGCAGGCACGCCGCTCCTGGCTGCAGAGGGCACTCTTAGAATCCTAGAATATCAGGGTTGGAAGAGACCTCCGGAGGTCATCTAGTCCAACCCCCTGCTCAAAGCAGGACCAATCCTGAGACAGATTTTTGCCCCAAACCCCTAAATAGCCCCCTCAAGTATTGAACTCACAACCCTGGGTTTAGCAGGCCAATACTCACACCACTGAGCTATCCCTCCCCCCTTTTCCTCTGTTTTAGCATTTTATTAACCTAAGCCTTGCAGGCCTGCACAACTCGTAAAACGGCGAGGGCCATATTACTCCAAAGAAAACAGCTGAGGGCCAAAACCCCCTGAGTGCCTCCAACTCCCACCCCCCAGCGCCACCCAGCCCCCCCGAAACACAACACACACCTCCCAGCACCATCCGCCCCACAGAAACAACCCTCCCAGCACCGCCGAAACAGCCCCCCCGCCAGCGCCACCTGCCCCGTGGAAACAAACCCTCCTTCCCCAGCGCCACCCCACCGAAACAGCAGTATTGAACCTTGGTAATATGTTATAGCGGGCCCCTAAGGTAGTATAATTAAGGTAAAAGAAAAATGTCTTTTTGCTAGAAGTAGAATAAGATCTTCCCCCCACTTTGTAATCAATTGCCCTGTTGAATGAATGAGGTGTGAATGTGGAAGGCGTGGAAGGCAGGCACCTCCAGACAGGTGCAACCCTTGGAGAGGGCAGGGCCGGCTCTAGGATTTTTGCCGCCCCAAGCAAAAAAAATTTTGGCCGCCCCCCCTTTCTTTTTCATGCCCCTCTGCCCCCGCCACCGCCCCAACTCCACCCCTTCCAAACACCTTCCCCAAATCCCCAGCACCGCCTCCTTCCCTAGCGTGCCGCATTTCTCCCCCCGCATTGCTTTCTGCGGGCCCCCCGTGACCTCCCGCCCTAGCTCACCTCCACTCCGTGTGCTCCCCCAGGCATACCAACGCTCCGCTTCTCCCCCTTCCCTCTCAGGCGAGGGAGGGCGGAGAAGCGGAGCAGCAGCGCGTTCAGGGGAGCAGGCGGAGCAGAGGTGAGCTAGGGTGGGGGGGTGCAGGAAGTAATGGGGGGGTAGAGGAACCACTGCCCGCTCCAGCTCACCTCCTTTCCACCACTGCCGCCTCCCCTGAGCGCCCACTGCTCAGCTTCTCCTCCCTCCCAGCCTTGCTGCACGAATTAGTGGTTTCACGCATGGCAAGCCTGGGAGGGAGGGGGGAGAAGCGGAGCGACAGAGCGTGCAGGTGGAGCGGAGGTGAGCTAGGGTGGGGGGGGGCGCAGGAAATAACGGGGGGTAGAGGAACCACTGCTCACTCCAGCTCACCACTGCCGCCTCCCCCGAGCGTTCGCCATTCGGCTTCTCCTCCCTCCCTCCCAGCCTTGCTGCGTGAAATAGCGGTTTCGCATGTGGCAAGCACCTGCTTGTTCTGCTGGTGCCTGGAGCCAGCCCTGGGAGAGGGGATGGGAGCCAGACCAGATCAGTAGAATAGGTCAGCCACCGATTCGCCACTCGCCTCCTCAGCCCCCCTCCCCCGGCTCACCTACTAAGCCCCCCTCCCCTGCCGCCAGCTCACCTTCCCCCCTGCCACTGCCCTCCCGCTCGCCTCCTCAGCCCCCCACGCACCTGGCTCACCTACTCATTCCCCGCCACTGCCCGCCTGCTCACCTACTCAGCCCCCGTCCCTCACCCGCTGCTTGCCTACTCACCCCCCCGCGGGCCACACAGTGAGCCCACGCGGGCCGCATGCGGTCCTTGGGCCGCATGTTGTTCAGGCCTGACCTAAGCGACCCAGTGCCTTTGGCGGGTTCCTGATTTTCTGTGATGCCTGAAGCTATCACCAGGTGCTAGAACTTATTTGGTTGTAGGGCACAGGAATATACAGAATTCTGCTAAGTTAAAAACAGGGTGTTGGGCCTGTTTGAACAGATGGGCAAGTGAAGGTCTGATATGCTGTTGAACATAACGGAAAGGGTCCTTTCTGGGGGTCAGGTCTGATTTCAACCTGCCAAGGAACAAACATGACAATGGCACCTTCTGAACAAATGGATGTCCCAGGGTCCAACAGGCTAGAGAATCTGACAGATCTGGCCTTTGTTGGGGTCCAGTTTCTGTGTTCAGTGAGCTCAGCAGTGATCTACTTGTGGCCACGTGAAAGGAATCACTAGACTATGTCACTGTGCAATACCTAACACTGGCCCTAGCGGAGTGCATGGGCAAATTGGCATCCAACATGCCATTGAATACAATGGAAGCAGCCCTAAGCCAAGCGCTGACTGTAACCTGAGACATAATCCTAACCCTAACTCAAGCCCTGTTGTAATAATTGAGTGGCACAGTCCAGGACAACTGCACCTGTCTTCCCATCTATGATGCCTCAAGGGCGTCCTCTCTAGGCCCCTGGCTCCTCACATGTCTCCACTATTGGGTCGAGACCCGCGTCTCGCTCCCTCCTGCCATTGGGTTTTCCAGGCTGTACAGCTACCTGCCTACACTGTGATATCCTGAACAAGCCAGACTGCCTGAGCAGTCCAGCACCTGCGCTTTGCTTTCTCTTTAGAGGCAATAAACAGCGTAACTGCCGCAGTTATAAGGTACCACCCAGCACTTGTTAAGCTAACAAGCTCACCAGAGATCAGCCCCCGTTCCAGCAGGGGCTGTGGGAGGAGCCAGTTCTTCTAACCGCACAAAGGGGTTTTCCTGTGGCTATAAGTTCATTACAGCCTCGGTTCAGAACAAAGACCCCCATGAATGAGTCACTCTTTCCTTGGGTTGGGCTTCTGACCTCCAGACTCCGGGAACAGGTGATCAGCAGACAATGGGCCCTGGCTGGGTTTTAGCATAACTTGGGGGGAAGGAATTTGCTTTCGCCTCCCTGTAGATATTTCCCAGGAAATCCACTTCACACGTATTGTCCCAAATAACCATTCTTGTCTGCCACATATTTCAATGTGTCCTTTCATCATCCAGGCCCACAATGCTATGTAACCTTTGCATTTCATACAACGGACTCCAACGATATTTAATGAAGTAATTGCTACGCTAGGCTGAGAGCTTCCTAAGGAGGCTCTCACCTGCACGGCCAGCTCCTAAGTGACAGAGGAGCTAGTGAACAGTAGCAGCAAACAGGGGAGTTTTGTGAGGGAGTTCTCCGGGGCAAGGAGAGACTATGTGATCCTTGGGGAGAGTTTGTTGTGTGTTAGTTTGTTTGTTGTAGGCTTGTTTGCTTGCCCTGTGCTTGCTTGAAGTTTCTAGTGGGGCTGTTTTGGAGGCTGGGTGTTGAGCAGCAAATAGGAGTTTAGAGAGGGAGTGTGAGAGGCAGATACACCCAATAAACATACTCTACATAGAATCATAGAATCATTGAATATCAGGGTTGGAAGGGACCTCAGGAGGTCATCTAGTCCAACCCCCTGCTCAAAGCAGGACCAATTCCCAACTAAATCACCCCAGCCAGGGCTTTGTCAAGCCGGGCCTTAAAAACCTCCAAGGAAGGAGACTCCACCACCTCCCTAGGTAACGCATTCCAGTGCTTCACCACCCTCCTAGTGAAATAGTGTTTCCTAATATCCAACCTAGACCTTCCCCACTGCAACTTGAGACCATTGTTCCTTGTTCTGTCATCTGCCACCACTGAGAACAGCCGAACTCCATCCTCTTTGGAACCCCCCTTCAGGTAGTTGAAAGCAGCTATCAAATCCCCCCTCATTCTTCTCTTCTGGAGACTAAACAATCCCAGTTCCCTCAGCCTCTCCTCATAAGTCATGTGCTCCAGACTCCTAATCATTTTTATTGCCCTCTGCTGGACTCTTTCCAATTTCTCCACATCCTTCTTGTAGTGTGGGGCCCAAAACTGGAGAGCGCAGTAGGGAAAGTGCTCCAGTCTGTCCACACTGACAGCTGCAAGCTCACTGATGTGGCCACATTTGCAGCACTTGAAGCGGCATTGGGAGTGATGCATTATGGGCAGCTATCCCACAGACCACCTCTTCCCATTCTGGCACTGTGGCTTACGGGGCATTCTGGGTCCTGTCCCAATGCCTCATGATGCATTGGTTCGCATCCCAGCAATCCCTGTGCTTCGTCCACATTTGGCTCCATCTTTCAATGTTTTATGTGCAGTGTGCTCTGTCTTCCCTTTTGGTCTGCAGGAATGGAGACCGAACTGCTGAGGAACATGCTGATGAGTCTCACCAGACATCACATTTGGCAGTCGAGTTACTCCTTAAGATCCAAACTGACAGTGAGGAGTCCAACGATGAAGTCATCTCGTGTAACGCATATGACACGTGTTTGCTTGTGGCATTCACGGACATGCTCACCACCATGGAATGCTGCTTTTGGGCTCGGGAAACAAGCACTGAGTGGTGGGATCACATCATCATGCAAGTTTGGGATGACGAGCAGTGGCTGCAGAACTTTTGGAGGAGAAAAGCCACTTTCATGGGACTGTGTGAGGAGCTCGCCCCCACCCTGCATCGCAAGGATACCAGATTGAGAGCTGTGAAGAAATGGGAGGCTATTGCAATCTGGAAGCTGGCAACTCCAGACAGCTACCGATCGGTTGCTAACCAGTTTGGAGTGGGAAAGTCTATCATTGGAATCGTGTTGATGCAAGTTTGCAGGGCCATTAATCGCATCCTGCTAATAAGAACCATGACTCTGGGTAATGTGCAAGACATTGTGGTTTGCTTTGCACAAATGGGTTTCCCTAACTGTGGAGGGGCAATAGATGGGAGGCATATTCCAATTCTGGCACCAGCCTACCTAGCCTCCGAGTACATTACTTGGAAGGAGTATTTCTCTATGGTTCTCGAGGTGCGTGTGGATCACCGTGGGCATTTCATTGACATTAACGCAGGCTGGCCCGGAAAGGTGCATGATGCACACATCTTTCAGAACGCTGGCCTGTTCAGGAAGCTGCAAGCTGGGACTTTTTTCCCAGACCAGAAGATCACCGTAGGGGAAGTCAAAATGCTCATTGTGATCCTGGGAGACCCCGCTTACCCTTTAATGCTGTGGTTCATGAAACCCTACAGAGGGAGCCTTGACAGCAGCAAGGAGTGGTTTGACAGCAGCAAGGAGCGGTTCAACAACAGGCTGAGCCGGTGCAGAATGACTATGGAGTGTGCTTTTGGCCATTTAAAGGGCCGCTGGTGCTCTCTGTATAGGAAGCTGGACTTGGCCGATGACAGTATCCCCGCGATTATATCCATGTACTGTACCCTCCATAACATTTGTAAAGGGAAGGGTGAAAGCTCCACTCAGGCATGGAACTCGGAGGTTCAACACCTGGAGGCTGAATTTGAACAGCCAGAGAGCAGGGCTATTAGAGGGTCCCAGCGCAGTGCTGCAAGGACGAGGGATGCCTTGAGGGAGCAATTTGAGGCTGAAAGCCACCAGTAATGTCTGGTGCACTGCACGAGAGTGAAGTGCAGTGGTTCCAATGTTAGTAGAAATCTGTGTTTGTGACGCTGACTTGCAGTGTCTGTTGCTTTCCTGGGCTAAGGTATCTTTTACTTTATGCAACTAAAAAGTATGTTTTCAAAGCCAAAAAAATCCATTTATTGAAAAGAAAATTCATTTATTGAGAAAAAACACAACTGCTTGGGATACAGAAAGGGTAAGGGGGTGGGGTGGTGAACGGGACAATCACAGACTTGCGTATGTCCTGTTATCATACTCAGCCTTCCTGTCTGGAGTGCTGTGCAATGAGTGCTGCACTTCAGGCTGGCTGTACTGCATGGTGATGGGGGTTGAGTGCAGTTGATAAGGGTCGTAGTTTTCGGGGCTGGGTGGTAAAGCTACAGCTGTTGGAGGCAGCTGGGGGCGGTAAGAACCCGGATGTTGGGGAAAGTGGGTTGGAGGTGACATGAGGGCACAAGGGAAAGAGTTTTGGGACAAGGGCTGCAGGGGGGGGAGCATGGTAGTGCACCACCTGCATGGCTATGAGCGCCTGAATAGAGTCCGCTTGCTGCTCCATGATGCTTATCAGCCTATCCGTGCTTTGCTGCCAGAGCACCGTGTTTTTCTGCCAGTGCTCCTCATTCTGGTGGCGGATCCTCCTTTCACTCTCCCTCCACTCCTGCACCTTTAGATTCTCATTAAGTGACTGCTGCATTACTTCATGCAGAATGTCTTCTTTGCTTCTATGTGGCCTCTTCCTGATTCTTTGCAGTCTCTCGGCCGGTGATAACACGGATGGCTGAGATCTCAAGGTTGCATCTGTAAAGGCAAAATGCAACACTTAACAGAGGCAGCATTGTTCACACCAGACAGAGCAATGATTCCCCCCTCCACTGAAGGAGGGCAAGCACAGTCTACACAATAGCATAATTTGCCCATCCCAAAGTGAGCGAACGTAACCCACGGCAGCCTCAGAATGGTGAGTAAGCACAGGGTAAAGGGGGACTGATAGTTTCATGGCTGTACTGTCCTCTAGGTTTCTGTGCCTTGGGGAGAGCCAACAGCTTCAGGGGGCACCTACACTGAACACTGTCCCAACATTTTCCACAGGAGTGCGTCCTGGACGATATCTCACTGCTGAGGGTGAACTGGGAAGCAAGGGAGGGTCTTCTACTACAATGCGGCTTCCGCCCTGGCCCATATGCAGCTTGCCTGTGTGCAGCAATGGTCCCCCTGTCTCTCACGGCACAGTGGCGCAGACATGTTAGCCTGACTGGGACAAGGACCAGAGTGACTCTCCCAGTAAACCTGCACAAGCACATTGCCCAAGCTGTGGATGAGACCTTTGAAGATATCACTGAGGCCAATTACTGCGATGTGAAAGAGCACATCAATGCCCTATTCCACATCTAAGCATGCATGCAGCCCTAACCCTCCTCGCCCCAAAAGCCCGCACCAAACAACTTCCTCCCCCACCCCGCAAAAAACTGCTTACCGGGAACCTCCTCTGGTGTTTGTCCTTCCGCAAGCAGCGGCCGGCGCGACGGGCTACCTTCCTCCTAGCTTGAGAAGAGCTCCTAGCTGCATGCCTTGAGGGATTCCGGGGTGTCTTCCTCCCCCTCAGCACCTTAGCTCCCGCTTTCCTCCTCGTCATCCTTCTCCTGCCTTGTTGGACTGGGTTCTGAAGTGTCCATGGTGGGCCTCGGAGTGGAGTTGGGGTCGCCCCCAAGTATCACGTCCAGCTCTTTGTAGAAACGGCACGTTGCGAGGGCAGCACTGGAGCAGTGGTTTGCCTCGTGCACTTTGTGGTAGGCATTCCACGGCTCCTTCGCTTTAACCCTGCACTGCAGGGCATCCCAGTCATGGCCCTTTTCCATCATGTCCCTTGATATCTGCCCGAAAGTATCGTAATTCCTACGGCTGAAGCGCAGCTGGGACTGGACAGCTTCCTCCCCCCAAACACTGATGAGGTCCAGCACCTCGCCATTGCTCCATACTGGGGATCGCCTGGCGCGTGGAGGCATGGTCACCTGGAAAGATTCGCAGAGAGCACTCCGTGCCTGGCTGAGCAAACAGGAAAAGGATTTTCAAAATTCCCAAGGAATTTGAAGGGCGGGTCTGACAGTTGGTCACCTGAGGGCAGGGCAGTAGAGTTCAAACTGATGACCAGAGTGGCTAAAACAGGCATTGTGGGAATTTCTGGAGGCCAATCACAGCACATTAACAGACCAGGGCGTCCACACTGGCGCTGCAGTGCTCCAGCGAGGGCACATGAAACGTTATTCCTCTCGCCGAGGTGGATTACCAGAAGCGGAGTCAGAGCACTCTACGTGCCTTGCCAGTGTGGACAGGGAATGAATTAGAGTGCACTGTGTGGCTTTAGTGGGCTCTAACATGCATGTGTAGCCAAGCCCTTAGAGTTCTGTCCATAGGCATGTCCCTGCATACCTTGCTGAGTCACAAGGCGTATCTGCCTTCTGTCAATGGGTGAATTGTATAGCCGATGGTCCTTAATGGGCCATCAAAGCAGGGTAGGCAGAGCTGACACCAACTTGTCTGGGGTGTGACCCAGAAGCATAGCACAAGTTTGAAATACAGACAGTATAGAGCCAATATTCATAAATTCAACTACAAAAATGATACACACATATAGACAGCATAATCATAACCAGCAAACCATAACCTCTCCATAAACCCCTTACACGGCAACCTTTATACAATATTTGCTGCAAATAAATAACAGTGGTCACAAAAGTGATCTACACAGTTACAGATTATGTCAATAACATCACACGCCCAATGCAAAATTGATGCAGGAAGGGATGACACAAACATCACTGACTGCATCCCAAGAGATTCCCATCTTTGGGTCTGTCTCCCTACAGCTAGTATTGGGTCAGAAGCCGTAACAGTGTATAACAGAAATGGTTTATTTAAGTCAAGGTACAAACTCAAGGTAAGAACACTGGTTAGAACAATAGTCCAGCATGGTTCCTGCATGTCTCATGTGATCTTGCCAAGAGCTAAAGAAAACAGCTACACTTCTACCCCAATATAACGTGACCCAATATAACACGAATTCGGATATAACGTGGTAAAACAGCACTCCAGGGGGGCGGGGCTGCGCGCTCCGGTGGATCAAAGCAAGTTCCCTATACTGTGGTTTCAGCTATAACGCGGTAAGATTTTTTGGCTCCTGAGAACAGCGTTATATCGAGGTAGAGGTGTACTTTATCTATACAAGCTCTGGCAAATGTTTGGAACCCAATTAACATTAAATCAATGTAGATATTAATGTTGTTCATAGTACAGGAATCTTGGCATGTAGCTGTGAAAGCAATATGGCAGTGTGCCTCAGTTTCCCTTTTCATACAGCACATTAGGTCTGGAATGTCTTTTCCCCTGTGGAAAGTTCCAATACTGTTTACAGCATTAACTGTGAAACATCAGTATAACAAGGCCTTTTAACATAAAGTGTGTTCTCATGTATTCCTTTTAACATGTTCAAGGGATTTTTCAAAAGATTAGGCATATTGTAATTTTTACAGTTCTTGGTAATAGCAACACATTAGTTACAAAAAGTACCATTAGCAATAACAACAAATTCATTTCAAGGGTGCATTTACAATCATGTTTGTTATTCCATACCTTTGGCCCAATACCATTGGGGTTTGGCATTTTAGGGTTAACCTGTGGCTTCCCTTTGCAAAAGTAAGTTCTCTCATAGACTCATAGACTAAGGTCAGAAGGGACCATTATGATCATCTAGTCTGATCTCCTGCACAACGCAGGACACAGAATCTCACCCACCCATTCCTGTAATAAACCTCTAACCTGTGTCTGAGCTATTGAAGTCCTCATTCATGGTTTAAAGACTTCAAGGTGCAAAGAATCCTCCAGCAAGTGACCCGTGCCCCACGCTGCAAAGGAAGGCGAAAAACCCCCAGGGCCTCTGCCAATCTGCCCTGGAGGAAAATTCCTTCCCAACCCCAAATATGGCGATCAGATAAACCTTGAGCATGTGGGCAAGACTCACCAGCCAGACACCCAGGAAAGAATTCTCTGTAGTAACTCAGGCTGGGTCTACACTACCCGCCTGAATTGGCAGGTAGAAATCGACCTCTCGGGGATTGATTTATCGCGTCCCATCGGGACGCGACAATCGATCCCCGAATCGACGCTCTTACTCCACCAGCGGAGGTGGGAATAAGCGCCGTCGACGGGAAGCCGCAGAGGTCGATTTTGCCGCCGTCCTCACAGCGGGGTAAGTCGGCTGCGATACGTCGAATTCATCTACGCTATTCACGTAGCTGAATTTGCGTATTTTAAATCGAACCCCCCCTGTAGTGTAGATGTAGCCTCAGATTCCACCCCATCTAACATCCCATCACAGGCCATTGGGCATATTTACCGCTAATAGTCAAAGATCAATTAATTGCCCAAATTAGGCTATCCCATTATACTATCCCCTCCATAAACTTATCAAGATTAGTCTTGAAGCCAGATATGTCTTTTGCCCCCAGTGCTCCCCTTGGAAGGTTATTCCAGAACTTCACTCCTCTGATGATTGGAAACCTTGGTCTAATTTCAAGTCTAAACTTCCTGATGGCCAGTTTATATCTATTTGTTCTTGTGTCCACATTGGTACTGAGCTTCAATAATTCCGCTCCCTCCCTGGTATTTATCCCTCTGATATATTTATAAAGAGTAATCATATCTCCCCTCAGCCTTCCTTTGGTTAGGCTCAACAAGAAAAGTTCTTTGAGTCTCCTTTCATAAGATAGGTTTTCCATTCCTTGGATTATCCTAGTAGCCCTTCTCTGTACCTGTTCCAGTTTGAATTCATCCTTCTTAAACATGGGAGACCAGAACTGCACACAATATTCCAGATGAGGTCTCACCAGTGCCTTGTATAACAGTACTGACACCTCCTTATCTGTACTGGAAATACCTCGCCTGATGCATCCGAAGACCGCATTAGCTTTTTTCACTGCCATAGCACATTGGCGGCTCATAGTCATCCTGTGGTCAACCAATACTCCGAGGTCCTTCTCCTCCTCTGTTACTTCCAATTGATGCATCCCCAATTTATAACTAAAATTCTTGTTATTAATCCCTAAATGCATGACCACACACTTTTCACTATTAAATTTCATCCTATTACTATTACTCCAGTTTTTCAAGGTCATCCAGATCTTCCTGTATGATAGCTCGGTCCTTCTGTGTATTGGCAATACCTCCTAGCTTTGTGTCATCCACAAACTTTATTAGCACACTCCCACTTTTTGTGCCAAGGTCAATTAAAAAAAGATCAAATAAGATTGGTCCCAAAACCGATCCCTGAGAAACTCCACTAGTAACGTAACAGAAGGGTAGCTGTGTTAGTCTGAATCTGTAAAAAGCAACAGAGGGTCCTGTGGCACCTTTAAGACTAACAGAAGTATTGGAGCATAAGGTTTCGTGGGTGAATGCCCACTTCATCAGACGCAAGTAATGGAAATTTCCAGAGGCAGGTATAAATCAGTATGGAGATAACGAGGTTAGTTCAATCAGGGAGGGTGAGGTGCGTACCTCAACTGTTAGCAGAGCACCTCACCCTCCCTGATTGAACTAACCTCGTTATCTCCATACTGATTTATACCTGCCTCTGGAAATTTCCATTACTTGAGTCTGATGAAGTGGGCATTCACCCACGAAACCTTATGCTCCAATACTTCTGTTAGTCTTAAAGGTGCCACAGGACCCTCTGTTGCTTTCCACTAGTAACCTCTCTCCAGCCTGACAGGGAACTATGCAAAAATGAGGGGGTTAGTTAAACAGAAGTTAAAAGGTACAGTGACTAAAGTGAAATCCCTGCAACCTGCATGGGCGCTTTTTAAAGACACCATAATAGAGGCCCAACTTCAATGTATACCCCAAATTAAGAAACACAGTAAAAGAACTGAAAAAGAGCCACCGTGGCTTAACAACCATGTAAAAGAAGCAGTGAGAGATAAAAAGACTTCCTTTAAAAAGTGGAAGTCAAATCCTAGTGAGGCAAATAGAAAGGAGCATAAACACTGCCAAATTAAGTGCAAGAATGTTATAAGAAAAGCCAAAGAGCAGTTTGAAGAACAGCTAGCCAAAAACTCCAGAGGTAATAACAAAATATTTTTTAAGTACTTCAGAAGGAGTTGGCGGATGTGATCACAGAGCCATTGGCAATTATCTTTGAAAACTCATGGCGATCGGGGGAGGTCCCGGATGACTGGAAAAAGTCTAATGTAGTGCCCATCTTTAAAAAAGGGAAGGAGGATCCGGGGAACTACAGGCCAGTCAGCCTCACCTCAGTTCCTGGAAAAATCATGGAGCAGGTCCTCAAGGAATCAATTCTGAAGCAATTAGAGGAGAGGAAAGTGATCAGGAACAGTCAGCATGGATTCACCAAGGGCAAGTCATGCCTGACTAACCTAATTGCCTTCTATGATGAGATAACTGGCTCTGTGGATGAGGGGAAAACAGTGGATGTGTTATTCCTTGACTTTAGCAAAGCTTTTGATACAGTCTCCCACAGTATTCTTGCCAGCAAGTTAAAGAAGTATGGGCTGGATGAATGGACTATAAGGTGGATAGAAAGCTGTCTAGATCATCGGGCTCAACGTGTAGTGATCAACAGCTCCATGTCTAGTTGGCAGCCAGTTTCAAGCGGAGTGCCCCAAGGGTCGGTCCTGGGGCCGGTTTTGTTCAAAATCTTCATTAATGATCTGGAGGATGGCGTGGACTGCACTCTCAGCAAGTTTGCAGATGATGCTAAAGTGGGAGGAGTGGTAGATACGCTGGAGGGTAGGGATCGGATACAGAGGGACCTAGACAAATTAGAGGATTGGGCCAAAAGAAACCTGATTAGGTTCAACAAGGACAAGTGCAGAGTCCTGCACTTAGGATGGAAGAATCCCATTCACTGTTACAGACTAGGGACCGAATGGCTAGGCAGCAGTTCTGCAGGAAAGGACCTAGGGGTTACAGTGGACGAGAAGCTGGATATGAGTTAACAGTGTACCCTTGTTGCCAAGAAGGCTAAAGGCATTTTGGGCTGTATAAGTAGGGGCATTGCCAGCAGATCGAGGGACGTGCTCATTCCCCTCTATTCGACATTGGTAAGGCCTCATCTGGAGTACTGTGTCCAGTTTTGGACCCCACACTACAAGAAGGATGTGGAAAAATTGGAAAGAGTCCAGCGGAGGGCAACAAAAATTATTAGGGGGCTGCAGCACATGACTTCTGAGGAGAGGCTGAGGGAACTAGGATTGTTTAGTCTGCAGAAGAGAAGAATGAGGGGGGATTTCATAGCTGCTTTCAACTACCTGAAAGGGGGTCCCAAGGAGGATGGATCTAGACTGTTCTCAGTGGTATCTGATGACAGAACAAGGAGCAATGGTCTCAAGTTGCAGCGGGGGAGGTTTAGGTTGGATATTAGGAAAAACTTTTTCAGTAGGAGGGTAGTGAAGCACTGGAATGGGTTACCTAGGGAGGTGGTGGAATCTCCTTCCTTAGAGGTTTTTAAGGCCCGACTTGACAAAGCCCTGGCTGGGATGATTTAGTTGGGAATTTGTCCTGCTTTGAACATAGGGATTGGACTAGATGACCTCCTGAGGTTCCTTCCAACCCTGATATTCTATGATTCTATTATTCTAAGCAGGAAGCATGCTAAACAACCAGTGGCAGCCCTTGATAATTGAGATACAAAAGGAGCACTTAAAGACGATAAAGTCATTGGAGAGAAACTAAATGTATTCTTTCCTTCAGTCTTCACGGCTGAGGATGTTAGGGAGATTCCCAAACCTGAGCCGGCTTTTGTAGGTGACAAATCTGAGGAACTGTCACAGATTGAAGTGTCACTAGGGGAGGTTTTGGGATTAATTGATAAAGTCAACATTAACAAGTCCCTGGGACCAGATGGCATTCACCCAAGCGTTCTGAAAGAACTCAAATGTGAAGTTGCGGAACTATTAACTAAGGTTTGTAACCTGTCCTTTAAATCGGCTTCTGTACCCAATGACTGGAAGTTAGCTAATGTAACACCAATATTTTAAAAGGGCTCTAAAGGTGATCCCAGCAATTACAGACTGGTAAGTCTAACATCGGTACCAGGCAAATTAGTTGAAACAATAGTTAAGAATAAAATTGTCAGGCACATAGAAAAAAATAAACTCTTGAGCAATAGTCAACATGGTTTCTGTAAAGGGAAATCGTATCTTACTAATCTATTTAAGTTCTTTGAAGGGGTCAACAAACATGTGAACAAGGGGGATCCAGTGGACACAGTGTACTTAGATTTCCAGAAAGCCTTTGACAAGGTCCCTCACCAAAGGCTCTTACGTAAATTAAGCTGTCATGGGATAAAAGGGAAGGTCTTTTCGTGGATTCAGAACTGGTTAAAAGACAGGGAACAAAGGGTAGGAATTAATGGTAAATTCTCAGAATGGAGAGGTGTAACTAGTGGTGTTCCCCAAGGGTCAGTCCTCGGACCAATCCTATTCAACTTATTCATAAATGATCTGGAGAAAGGGGTAAACAGTGAGGTGGCAAAGTTTGCAGATGATACTAAACTGCTAAAGATAGTTAAGACCAAAGCAGACTGTGAAGAACTTCAAAAAGATCTCACAAAACTAAGTGATTGGGCTACAAAATGGCAAATGAAATTTAATGTGGATAAATGTAAAGTAATGCACATTGGAAAAAATAACCTTAACTATACATACAATATGATGGGGGCTAATTTAGCCACAACAAGTCAGGAAAAAGATCTTGGAGTCATCATGGATTGTTCTCTGAAGATGTCCACGCAGTGTGCAGAGGTGGTCAAAAAAGCAAACAGGATGTTAGGAATCATTAAAAAGGGGATAGAGAATAAGACTGAGAATATATTATTGCCCTTATATAAATTGATGGTACGCCCACATCTCGAATACTGCGTACAGATGTGGTCTCCTCATCTCAAAAAAGATCTACTGGCACTAGAAAAGGTTCAGAGAAGGGCAACTAAAATGATTAAGGGTTTGGAACTAGTCCCATATGAGGAGAGATTAAGAGGCTAGGATTCTTCAGCTTGGAAAAGAGGATACTAAGGGGGGATATGATAGAGGTATATAAAATCATGAGTGATGTGGAGAAAGTGGATAAGGAAAAGTTATTTACTTATTCCCATAATGCAAGAACTAGGGGTCACCAAATGAAATTAATAGGCAGCAGGTTTAAAACAAATAAAAGGAAGTTCTTCTTCATGAAGCGCACAGTCAACTTGTGGAACTCTTTACCTGAGGAGGTTGTGAAGGCTAGGAATATAAGAGGGTTTAAAAGAGAACTAGATAAATTCATGGAAGTTAAGTCCATCAATGGCTATTAGCCAGGATGGGTAAGGAATGGTGTCCCTAGCCTCTGTTTGTCAGAGGGTGGAGATGGATGGCAAGAGAGAGATCACTTGATCATTGCCTGTTAGGTTCACTCCCTCTGGGGCACCTGGCATTGGCCACTGTTGGTAGACAGGATACTGGGCTAGATGGACCTTGGGTCTGACCCGGTACGGCCGTTTTTATGTTCTTATGTTATGTTCTTATGTTCACGTTTCAGTATGACCCACTGTAGTCTCCCCTTTAACCAGTTCCTTATCCACCTTTCAGTTTTCATATTGATCCCCATCTTTTCCAATTTAACTAGTAATTCCCCATGTGGAACTGTATCTATTGCCTTACTGAAATAGGGGTAAATTAGATCCACTGTGTTTCCTTTGTCTCCCAAAGAAGGAGATCAGATTTGGTTTGGCACAATCTACCTTTTGTAAAACCATGTTGTATTTTGTCCCAGTTACCATTAACCTCAATCTCCTTAACTACTTTCTCCTTCAAAATGTTTTCCAAGACCTTGCATACCACAGATGTCAAACTAACAGCACTGTAGTTACCCGGATCACTGTTTTTTCCCTTTCTTAAAAATAGGAACTATGTTAGCAATTCTCCAGTCATACGGTACATGAGTTTACAGATTCATTAAAAATTCTTGCTCATGGGCTTGCAATTTCATGTGCCAGTTCCTTTAATATTCTTGAATCGAGATTATCTGGGTCCCCCGATTTAGTCCCATTAAACTGGTTGAGTTTGGCTTCTACCTCTGATGTGGTAATATCTACCTCCATATCCTCATTCCCATTTGTCATCCTACCATTATCCTTAAGCTCCTCATTAAAGACTGAGGCAAAGTATTTGTTTGGATATTGGGCTATGCTTAGATTATCCTTAACCTCTACTCCATCCTCAGTGTTTAGCTGTCCCACTTCTTCTTCCTTTGTTTTCTTCCTATTTATATGGCTATAGAACCTTTTACTATTGGTTTAAATTCCCTTTGCAAGGTCCAACTCTACATGGCTTTTAGCCTTTCTCACTTTATCCCTACGTGTTCTGACCTCAATAAGGTCCTTGCTGATCCCTCCCATCTTCCACACCTTGTAGGCTTTCTGCTTTTTCTTAATCACCTCTCTGAGATGCTTGCTCATCAGCTTGGTCTATAACTCCTGCCTATGAATATTTTCCCCTTTCTTGGGATGCAGGCTTCTGCAATTTTGACTTGAAGTAATTCCAGGCCACCTCCACCTTTAGATTCACTAGTTCTTCAGTCCAATCCACTTGCCTAACTAATTTCCTTCATTTTTTAAAGTTAGCCCTTTTGAAATCAAAAACCCTAGTCGCAGATTTATTTTTGTTTATCCTTCCATTCAGTTTGAACTGAATTAGCTCATGATCGCACGAACCAAGTTTGTCCCCTATAACCATTTTTTCTATGAGGTCCTCACTACTCACCAAAACCAAATCTAAAATGGCATCCCCTCTTGTTGGTTCAGCAACTACTTGGTGAAGGAATCCATCAGCTATCGCATCTAAGAAAATCTGAGCCCTATTATTATTACTAGCACTTGTCCTCCAGTCTATATCTGGGAAGTTAAAGTCTCCCATGATTACACAATTCCCATTAGTATTTACTTCATTAAAAACATTAAAGAGGTCTCTATCCATATCCAAATCAGTTCCTGGTGGTCTATACTCCAAACACTATCCCAGGAAAGGCTCTAGTAGCTTTCTTCCCCAATGTGATTTTTGTCCAGACAGACTCTGTCTTATCCATTCCATCCCTTCTTATTTCTTTACAGTCTACCTCATCATTGATATACAATGTTACTCCACTGCCTTTACCTTTATTTCTGTCTTTCCAAACAGCACATAGCCTTCAATACCTGTACTCCAGTCATGACTACTATTCTACCATGTTTCTGTTATCCCTATAATATCTGGTTTCACTTCCTGCACCAGTAGCTCTAGTTCCTCCATTTTGTTACCTAGGCTCCTCGCATTAGTGTACAAACATCTTAATTTTTGCTGTTTGGCCTTGCTCCCATTCTTTACCCGATTAGGCACAGACATTCTACTGCCAGTATCACCTATTGGACTGGCATCTACACTACCCTTCCTTCTTATGTCCATTCTCCTACCCACGACTGTATCCTTTCTTACTTCGTTTTCTTCCCTCTCAATGTTAAAATCCAGCATGGAGATTACCTGGACATCTCCCGACCATCTCCCCCAAATTCCTAGTTTACAGCTCTCTTAATCAGTTGTGCCAGCCACCATCCTAGAAGTCTATTTCCCTCCCTGCTCAGGTGAAGTCCATCCCGAGAGAACAGTCCTCTGTCCATGAATGCCTCCCAGTGGCCATACATCCCAAAGTCCTCCTTATAGCACCACTGCCTGAGCCATCTATTGATCATCAAAATCTTGTCACACCTTTGTTGCCCTTCTCTAGGAACAGGCAGAATCCCACTGAAGATCACCTGAGCCTCGATTTCCTTACGCGTCTTCCCCAGCCTGGCATAGTCTCCCTTGATACATTCCAGCGAGAATCTAGCTGTATCATTTGTTCCCACATGAAGGACAATCAGTGGATTCTTTCCCGCTCCCATTAGGATCCTCTTTAGCCTCAGGTCCACATCCCGTATCTTAGCACCCAGTAGACAGCACACTCTTCTGTTCTCTGGATCAGCTCTGGTTACAGGCCTGTCTATTCTTCTCAGTAAGGAGTCCCCAATTATGTAGACCTGCCTTTTCCTGGTGATGGTGCAATTCTCCGGTCTATACCCTGTTCCCTCTGGCTGCAAGCCCTCTTGATTCCTATTCTCCCTTGTAATCTTTTTCAACCCATCCTGTATCCTCCTGGGGCTCATATTTGGTGGTGTTATCTCCATTGACTCTTCCCCTTTTCCTATAGGACTAGCTGCTCTTCTCTTCTTCCTT
The DNA here is from genome assembly GCF_011386835.1 of Chrysemys picta bellii. Lineage (NCBI taxonomy): Eukaryota > Metazoa > Chordata > Testudines > Emydidae > Chrysemys > Chrysemys picta. The sequence goes on from NC_088807.1 coordinate 8,999,897, forward strand.
GTCCTCCCACCTTCAGTGACCACCTGCGGTACCCCTTCTTCATTTTCCAACTCTGCAAATCTGTTCTTGAGCTCTATTTCTCCTTCACTAGTCCATCTTTTCCTCTGCCTGGTTCTCTTAGTCACATGCTTCCACTATCCATTTTCTTCAACCAGCAGTCTCCCCTCATTGTTCTTTGGTCCTGCTTCCATCTGCAAGTCTGAACTTTCCCCTTCAGCCTCCTTATGTCTTTGTTCCATCATCTGCTCAACCCCCCTTCTAAACTCAACCAGAGTTTCCACCTGCATCTCCAATCCTCAGATCTTTTCTTCCATCAGCTCTATCAGGCAGCATTTCATGCAGACGAAACTCTTTTCAGGTACCCCCTCCAGGATCATGTACATACTGCATCTTCCACATCCAGTCATCTTCATTGTGTCCTCTACTGCTTGGGTTACTACCACTGCTGCCTCTGTATCTGTCATAGCCGTCTCACCTAAGTCCTGTTAGTCCGGGAAACGCAAACCAAACCAAAACACCACCACCCACAGCAAAACAAACCCCCAATAGGCACCATAACACCACACACTCTGTTCACTAGCCTGTCTGTTCCTTTGCTTGGTTCTCCTAGTCTTCCACCCAAACTCCCCTGTTTACAGCTCTGTTTCCTGTGCTGCTTCATGACTGGCTGGTTACCTTTATAGGACCCTTAATCAGAGAAGCCCTGCCCCCTAATCAGGGCTCAGCTTCTCTCCCAGCACAAAGCCCCTACAAGCCTCTACAGTACAGTACACATCCTTGTCCTGAAGGATCAAACCTTGATCTCTCTTGCTTAACAGAATTCACTGGCTGATTGGGTGTGCTCTCTTTGCTAACAGCTATTAGCAAGTGTTTCTTTTCCCAGTCACTCAGGTAATCTGCATTCAAACAGACAGGAGCTTCAGAGTAACAGCCGTGTTAGTCTGTATCCGCAAAAAGAAGAACAGGAGTACTTGTGGCACCTTAGAGACTAACAAATTTATTAGAGCATAAGCTTTCGTGGACTACAGCCCACTTCTTCGGATGCATATAGAATGGAACATATATTGAGGAGATATATATACACACATACAGAGAGCATAAACAGATGGGAGTTGTCTTACCAACTCTGAGAGGCCAATTAATTAAGAGAAAAAAAACTTTTGAAGTGATAATCAAGCTAGCCCAGTACAGACAGTTTGATAATAAGTGTGAGAGTACTTACAAGGGGAGATAGAGTCAATGTTTGGACATCTTCATCATCTGGACCCATGGAAAAGAAGCCCTTGAGGAATTTCACCATGATTTCAATAATTTCCATCCCACCATCAACCTCAGCCTAGATCAATCCACACAAGCGGTCCATTTCCTGGACACTACTGTGCTAATAAGCGATGGTCACATCAATACCACCCTATACCGGAAACCTACTGACCGCTACACTTACCTACATGCCTCCAGCTTCCATCCAGAACACACCACACGATCCATTGTCTACAGCCAAGCTCTAAGATATAACCGCATTTGCTCCAATCCCTCGGATAGAGACAAGCACCTACAAGATCTCCATCAAGCATTCTTAAAACTACAATACCCACCTGCTGAAGTGAAAAAACAGATTGACAGAGCCAGACGAGTACCCAGAAGTCACCTCCTACAAGACAGGCCCAACAAAGAAAATAACAGAACACCACTAGCTGTCACCTTCAGCCCCCAACTAAAACCTCTCCAGCGCATCATCAGAGATCTACAACCTATCCTGAAAGATGATCCTTTACTCTCACAGATCTTGGGAGACAGACCTGTCCTCGCTTACAGACAACCCCCCAACCTAAAGCAAATACTCACCAGCAACCACACATCACTGAACAAAACCACTAACCCAGGAACCTATCCTTGTAACAAACCCCAATGCCAACTCTGTCCACATATCTATTCAAGTGACATCATCATAGGACCTAATCACATCAGCCATACCATCAGGGGCTCGTTCACCCGCACATCTACCAATGTGATATATGCCATCATGTGCCAGCAATGCCCCTCTGCCATGTACATTGGCCAAACCGGACAGTCTCTACGCAAAAGAATTAATGGACACAAATCTGACATCAGGAATCAAAATACTCAAAAACCAGTGGGAGAACACTTTAACCTGTCTGGTCATTCAGTGACAGACCTGCGGGTGGCTATATTACAACAGAAAAACTTCAAAAACAGACTCCAAAGAGAGACTGCTGAGCTAGAATTGATATGCAAACTAGACACAATCAACTCCGGTTTGAATAAGGACTGGGAATGGCTGAGCCATTACAAACATTGACTCTATCTCCCCTTGTAAGTACTCTCACACTTATTATCAAACTGTCTGTACTGGGCTAGCTTGATTATCACTTCAAAAGTTTTTTTTCTCTTAATTAATTGGCCTCTCAGAGTTGGTAAGACAACTCCCACCTGTTTATGCTCTCTGTATGTGTGTATATATATCTCCTCAATATATGTTCCATTCTATATGCATCCGAAGAAGTGGGCTGTAGTCCACGAAAGCTTATGCTCTAATAAATTTGTTAGTCTCTAAGGTGCCACAAGTAGACAGGAGCTTGTTCACCAGTTTTTAGATTCTTAAATTCTACCAATTTGAAGGCTGGACACTTATTCTTCCCTTCGGCAGGATTGGGTTCCTTCCCCCCACACCTTTTTCATAGAAGGTTGAAAACTGAAACTTCCTGCTCACAGGAATTCCTTTGCCGGCTAGGTGTGTTTTCTAACTGTAGACCCTGAAGCACAGACTGCTCATTTAAAGAATTAGCATGGAGACATTCCTATTCCAACACCATTGTCTTTCCAACAATCTGGCCAAACACAGCAACTTGGTTATAGGGCTGTTTAAATTCCTTAACAGCTTTTACTCCATCTGAGAGCTTTTCAAAGCTATCCACATTTGATTTTTCAAAAGGAAAGTCAGAGGAGCCATTCACTACAGAAAATTTCTGGCTGTTAGGAACTGAAACTTCCTTGATTAAATTACTTTCACACCCTTCAGCTATAGCAAACTGCTTGCACAGATTACCATGAGGATTCCTTTCCCCAGGAACTTTAAGCAACAATTCACCCCTCACAGAAATTCTGCCCTTACCCTCTTCACCTAGGGCTTGCTTTAAAGGAACACTTCCCTGAGCAACAACAGACTCTTTCCGGTCTTACTTACATCCAGGATCACCTCTGGTTCATCAGGCAGATTCCTACACAATCCCCTTTCAGGCAAACTCAGACTCACTGGATAAAAGGTTAGAAGCATTCTCCCTCCCTTTGCCACACACAAGTTTAGGAATCTTTTCCTTCTTGCTACAAGTTGTCAAACTATTAGTAGGTAACACAATTAAATCACCTTTATGCTCTCCTTGTGCCCTGGCTAGTATATTACCCTGATCAGACAGAGTTGCTACATCCTTTTCCAACCAAATATTAGCAACAGGCAAAATACAAGCACCAGAATTGTTTGGTCTCTGGGATTTTGCCATGACACTATCTGGATGCAACCTAGTTACAGTGCCATTCTCCCTATCAAACACAAACTTAGGACCATTCCCTTCCTGGGCTTTAGTTGAATTGAGAACCAACTCTGAGACAACTGCACTATTCTAAACCATCATAGGCTGAAAGATACCTTCTGTCTACTCCACAGACAAAGAAGAGCTGGAGACACATTCTCCTTTACCAGACACACAGCTTGGGATCCTATTTCCCTTGTCCCAGCACACATGGCTGTTCACAGGCAACTGCTTGGAAATTGGGGTAGCTTCCTCCATAGGCAAGTCAATACCCCGACAGACACAGGCACATTTCCTTCACGGTCACACTTCTCCACACAGGTAACAGGTAAGGTATAGGGACACTCATCTTCCACTATCCTTGCCTTCCCAAGCTGCAGACTAGATAAAGCCATCAGCTCACAAGGCTGCCTAGGCTCATTCAAAACCTCCTTGTTCTTCTCTCCCTTGGCTTGATCTAATTTCAGTTTTACTTCTGAGACATTAGATAGGGTTACCATATTTCGAGCCTCCAAAAGGAGGACACTCCACCGGCCCCCGGCCCCACCCCAGCCCCGCCCATGCCCCAACTCTGCCCCTTCCCCAAAGTCCCCGCCCCAACTCCGCCCCCTCCCCTGCTTCGCGGGAAGCCTGAAGCAGGTAAGGGGGGGTGTGGGGGGAGGAGGAGCAGCCCAGGCTGCCCCCCCCGGCGTTTCCAGCCTGGGCCGGCCCCCGGCCGAGCACCCCCTGGCCCCGCCGGCCCCCGGACCCCCGGCCGAGCATCCCCCGGCCCGCTCAGCACCCCCCAGCCCCGCCGGCCCCCCGGCCCGCTCAGCACCCCCCGGCCCGGCCCCCGGCCCCCCGGCCGAGCACCCCCTGGCCCCGCCGGCTCTCGGCGCTCCTGGTCCCCGGCAGTGCCGGCCGGCGCTCGGCCCCGCCGGCCCCCCGGCAGCGCTGGCGCTCGGTGCGCCCAGCCCCCCCGCAGCACCTGCGCTCGGCCCCGCCGGCGCTCGGTGCCCCCGGCAGTGCCGGCGCTCTGCCCCACCGGCCCCCAGACCCCCGGCAGCGCCGGCAGTGCCGGCGCTCGGTGCCCCCGGACCCCCGGCAGCGCTGGCGCTCGGCCCCGCCGGAGCTCTTCCCCGCCAGCCCCCGGCCCCCCGGCAGCGCCGACCGGCGCTCTGCCCCGCCGGCCCCCCGGCAGCGCCGGCGCTCTGCCCCGCCGGCCCCCGGCAGCGCCGGCGCTCGGTGCCCCCAGCCCCCCGGCAGCACCGGCGCTCGTCCCCGCCGGCCCCCGGCCTCCCAGCAGCGCCGGCGCTCTGCCCCGCCGGCCCCCGGCAGCGCCGGCGCTCGGTGCCCCCAGCCCCCCGGCAGCACCGGCGCTCGTCCCCGCCGGCCCCCGGCCTCCCAGCAGCGCCGGCGCTCTGCCCCGCCGGCGCTGGGCGCCCCCGGCCCAGCACCGCCACCCGCATGTCCTGATTTTCCTGGACATGTCCGGCTTTTTGGGATTTCCCCCCGGACGGGGATTTGGAGCCCAAAAAGCCGGACATGTCCGGGAAAATCCGGACATATGGTAACCCTACATTAGACAGACATTCAGAAACTTCATTCACAGACAAACAGCCCTTCTCCTCAGACAAACATTTGGAGAAACCCTCTCCAGGCAAATCATTTCCCATAATAGCCACAGGTTTAAGATCATTCCTTTTCTGTGACTGGTTACATGGACTGAACAAAGCTTTAATATTTTTCCTAATCAAAAGATCCTTAGGCAATAACTTCCTTACACCAGCTATAACTTCATGCTTAGTACCATTCCATTCAAGGTGGATTCTGGCTGAAGGCACCTCATAGAGGACTACAACATTCACACTCTGATTTTTAAGTAATCTTCCTCTTTGACAAGGTCTGCTTTAACAAGACTGATGTTAGAAGCCATAATTTGCCCTAAACAGCTTTTACCATTGACTTTTACACTCTCTATGAATTTTCCATTACCACTCCCATACAGAGCATTGGCACAATGTATGGAGTCACCTTCTACTGAACTCACAGTAACAGCATTTACATAAAAGGTGGCCGTGTTGTTCTTCCCTTGCTTTTTTCACTTGGAGCTGAAGTCTGGCCGTGTCCTGTTGCATTTGGTGAGCTTTCTCCTCATCAGCCAGCAGCTCCAGACGCCCCTTAGGAGCTCTTGCTTCTCTTTTAGCAGCTTCTTTTTCCAACTCAGCTTCTTTCTCCAGCTGGGCCAAGGCTTGCTTCTCTATCATTTGAATTTCTGCCAGCTTTTGTTCATGTTCAGACTGCACGCTGTCTCTCAGGGCTTCCAGTTTCTTTGCTTCTTCAGCTTCTGTAGTATCAGGTAAGGGCTGTGCTCCTGCCTCCTGATCGCTGGCCATTAACAGATTTCTCAGTTCTTGATCTGTAACTTTCTTTCTAAAGCTTATTCCCTTTTCTAAACACAAACCTTTCAGGGCTTGTTTGTCAAGGCCCTCCTATGCTCTTTGCTCACCCATTGCAACTGCTCTTTAACCAACCAAATTCTCAAGACCAAAATTCAAATTTGGATAGTATCATAACTATAAAGGGAAGGGTAACAGCTCTCCTGTGTACAATACTATAAAACCCCTCCTGGCCAGAGACTCCAAAATCCTTTTACCTGTAAAGGGTTAAGAAGCTCAGGTAACCTGGCTGGCATCTTTCAAATCTTGGGGGGGGCGAAGGTTTTTGTTTGTGCTCTTTGCTTGGGAGTTCGTTCGCTCTTGGGACTGAGAGGGACCAGACATTAATCCAGGTTCTCCCCATCTTTCTAAACAAGTCTCTCATATTTCAAACTTGTAAGTAAAAAGCCAGGCAAGGCGTCTTAGTTTTACTTTGTTTTCTCAACTTGTAAATGTACCTTTTACTAGAGTGTTTATCTTTGTTTGCTGTACTTTGAACCTAAGACTAGAGGGGAGTCCTCTGAGCTCTTTAAGTTTGATTGCCCTGTAAGGTTAATTTCCATACTGATTTTACAGAGATGATTTTTACCTTTTTCTTTAATTAAAAGCCTTCTTTTTAAGAACCTGATTGATTTTTCCTTGTTTTTAGATCCAAGGGGGTTGGATCTGTATTCACCAGGAGTTGGTGAAAGGAAGGAGGGGGAATGGTTAATTTCTCCTTGTTTTAAGATCCAAGGGGTTTGGATCTGTATTCACCAGGGAATTGGTGAAGGTCTCTCAAGGCTACCCAGGGAAGGGAATTAGCTTTGGGATGGTGGCAGCGGACCAGACCTAAGCTGGTAGTTAAGCTTAGAAGTTTTCATGCAGGCCCCCATATTTGTACCCTAAAGTTCAAAGTGGGGATACAGCCTTGACAGATAGTGTGGGGGTTTGACCCAAAGCTTAATTGATCCAGTTCTGTGGATCCAAGCAGACTACGCCACTGTAACGATGCTGGTTCATTCTGGTGGGACCCAACTGAGAGTGCCAATTCAGGACAAATTGCTTCAAGCAGGGCAGTTACAGCCCAAGGCTGGGGTTTCTATGCACACCAAGGCAAACCAAACCAGCCAAACAGAGAGGATTTTAGTTCTACCCCACTGGCTACCCACAAGTCACACAATTCCCTTAGACACTCCAGTTTGCCAGTATCACCATCAGTGCCACTTGTTATGTGGACAAATGGTTATGAAAACCAATATACCAGTAAAAGAAAAAAGATTCTCCCAATTCCAAAGGACCAAGCCACAGACCAAGGTCAATTTATGTCAGATCTTACCCACAAATCACACTGTTGCCAATCCTTTAGAATTTAAAATCTAAAGGTTTATTCATAAAAGGAAAAAAGATAGAGATGAGAGCTCGAATTGGTTACATGGAATCAATTACATACAGTAATGGCAAAGTTCTTGGTTCAGGCTTGTAGCAGTGATAAAATAAACTGCAGGTTGAAATCCAGTCTCTGGAATACATCCACAGCTGGGATGGGTCATTTATTCCTTTCTTTAGACTAGAGCTTCAGTGTGTAGCAAAGTACCTCCAGAGGCATGAAGCAGGTCTGAAGACAAGATGGAGGAGCTGCAGCAGTCTTTTATCATGTGGCCTCTGCTTTCTTTGTTCCAAAGACAAGCATTGGGGCACATGGCAAGAAAAAACCTTAGAGTTCTGTCCATAGCCATTTCCCTGTATAGCTTGCTGAGTCACAAGGTGTATCCGCCTTCCCTCAATGGGTCAATTGTATAGCTGATGGTCCTTAATGGGCCATCAAGCAGGCTAGGCAGAGCTGACACCAACTTGTCTGGGGTGTCACCCAGAAGCATAGCACATGTTTGAAATTCAGACAGTATAAAGCCAATATTCATAACTTCAACTACAAAAATGATACACATATAGACAGCATAATCATAACCAGCAAACCATAACCTCTCCATAGACCCCTTACATGATAACGTTTATACAATATTTGCTGCAAATATATAACAGTGGTCGCACCAGTGATCTATACAGTTACAGATTATGTCAATGATGTCACAGCTCCATAACTGCTTTGGTGCTGCAAACAGCTGCAAAATGTCCATATTTCATGCAAATATTACATTGTGTGTCTCTGGCTGGGACATGCATCATCTCTTGGGCTAGGACATTTTCCTTGTGCATGTAGGCCAGGATTTGTCCCTCTTAGTTTGGGTGTTTATCCTCTGGCCTCAGGGGTATTATGATAATAAGCTTTAGTAAGCTTCAAGTATCTGTTTAAACTTTCTAAGAATAAAGCTACACTAAAGCGTTTACAGCAGTGGATCTGCAGTGATGCAGTGGTGCTGCTGTAAGCTCTCTAATGTAACCACTCTGAGCTGACGGGAGAGCTCTCCAGTTGGCTTAACTACTGCAGCCCCATGAGCGGCAGTAGATATGTCAGTGGGAGAGCTTCTTCCACCCACATAGTGCTGTCCACACCGGTGCTTAGGTTGGTGAAATTTACATCGCTTGGGGCGTGGCTTTTTCAGACCCCTGAGTGACATAAGTTCTACCACAGCAAGTGCTAGTGTAGACATTGCCTAACCTAGTTTCACATTTTTCAAGTTGCTCCTGCCTTTTGTTCTGTTGTTGGACTAATTCAGACTGGTTTGCTATTTGAATAGTTGTGGCTAGAGTTAAATCTCTCTTCAGTTGTAGCTGCTGTGAAAGGATTTTATCTGTTAACCCAATAACCAGCTTGTCTGTAATATTTTCAAACTTTGCATTCCCAAAATCACAGGTTTCAGCCTATATATGCGGAGTGCTTATAAAACATTCAAAACTTTCCCCCGGTTCTTGAGTTCTCTGGTGAAAACAAGCTCTTCCATAAGCGGCATTTTTCTGAGATATAAAGTATGCATCAAACATAGGCAGACCCCTTTCACAGTCACCTTTGTGACTATCTTCAGTAATGTGAAAAGATTTAAAGATATGCTCTGCCAGCTTCCCGTAGCCGACACTAAAGAAGATACCTGCGTCTCTCCAGTGTCTTTGTGCAGCTTGACAGCAATGTGAAATCTTGTTTCCAATGTGTCCATGGTGAAGCTTGTGAAAGCTGAAGTTCTCTGGGGCACTGAAGAGTGGCATGGTGATGAGATCCTGCAAAATTTGTAGCTTTGTTCTTTCTATTTTTGTTCTCAGTTTACTCCAGACACCATCGTGTTCTTCTGTACCAGACATGGACTGGTCACAGAGCTTGCTTTTATATACCACAATCCTTTAATGCTCTGCCAGATATGGCTGAGGTTAGCTTTAAAAAAGGTATTTTACACACATCGCCACCGAGTGGCTGAGCGATATAATACCGTTTAGCACTCCATTACTCAGCGTGTGGGGATGTCACATTAGGTCGGGGGGAAGCCTGAGGATAGGGTGTCACATTAGGTCGGGGGGAAGCCTGAGGATAGGGTGAACAGATGTCCTGATTTTATAGGCACAGTCCTGATTTTTTTTTCTTATAGCGGCTCCTATTACCCCCACCCCATCCCAATTTTTCACATTTGCTGTCTGGTCACCCTACCTGAGGGGAACAGGGTGTGGGGGTCCTTCAGCGATGAAGGCAGTGTGAAAGCAGGTGGCTTGGTTAGGAAGGGCTGGTGCAGTGTCACTGGTTCTGACGTGTATCAGGGGGTAGCCGTGTTAGTCTGTATCTACAAAAACAACAAAGAGTCTGGTGGCACCTTAAAGACTAACAGATTTATTTGGGCGTAAGCTTTCATGAGTAAAAACCTCACTTCTCCTGGTTCTGATGTCGCTCACCAGGTCTTGTCTTTTGCTGGCTACTTAGGGCTCTTCTGCACTGGAAACATTACAGTGGCACAGTGGCAGCTCTGCAGCTACAGCACTTCTGTGTAGATGCGACCGACGCCGACAGGAGGGGCAGGAGGGTCAATCCACCTCCCTGACAGGCAGTAGAGAGGTCACTGAAATACAACATGCAGCGGAATCTTTTCTCTCAGTGCATCAAGAGATGGCAGGGGAGAGAGCTCACTCAGGCCACTGCTTACATCAGCCAATGTTTGGAGATCCCCAAGGTGTCCAGCCATGGAGACAGAATCATAGAATCATAGAATATCAGGGTTGGAAGGGACCTCAGGAGGTCATCTAGTCCAACCCCCTGCTCAAAGCAGGACCAATTCCCAGCTAAATCATCCCAGCCAGGGCTTTGTCAAGCCGGGCCTTAAAAACCTCCTAGGAAGGAGATTCCACCACCTCCCTAGGTAAAACATTCCAGTGCTTCACCACCCTCCCAGTGAAATAGTGTTTCCTAATATCCAACCTAGACCTCCCCCCCCTTCAACTTGAGCCCATTGCTCCTTGTTCTGTCATCTGCCACCACTGAGAACAGCCGAGCTCCATCCTCTTTGGAACCCCCCCTCAGGTAGTTGAAAGCAGCTATCAAATCCCCCCTCATTCTTCTCTTCTGCAGACTAAACAATCCCAGTTCCCTCAGCCTCTCCTCAGAAGTCATGTGCTCCAGACCCCTAATCATTTTTGTTGCCCTCCGCTGGACTCTTTCCAATATTTCCACATCCTTCTTGTAGTGAGGGGCCCAAAACTGGACACAGTATTCCAGATGAGGCCTCACCAATGTCGAATAAAGGGGAACGATCACATTCCTCAATCTGCTGGCAATGCCCCTACTTATACAGCCCAAAATGCCGTTAGCCTTCTTGGCAACAAGAGCACACTGTTGACTCATATCCAGCTTCTTGTCCACTGTGACCCCTAGGTCCTTTTCTGCAGAACTGCTACTAGCCATTCGGTCCCTAGTCTGTAGCAGTGCATGGGATTCTTCCGTCGTAAGTGCAGGACTCTGTACTTGTCCTTGTTGAACCTCATCAGTTTTTTTTTTTGGCCTAATCCCCTAATTTGTCTAGGTCCCTCTGTATCTGAGCCCTACCCTCCAGCGTATCTACCACACCTCCCAGTTTAGGGTCATCTGCAAACTTGCTGAGAGTGCAGTCCACACCATCCTCCAGATCATTAATAAAGATATTAAACCAAACTGGCCCCAGGACCTACCCTTTGTCCACATCCTTTCTGCAGTGTGGGGCCAGATGCTGAATAGAGGGGAATAATCACTTCCCTCGATCTGCTGGCAATGCTCCTACTAATGCAGCCCAATATGCCATTAGCCTTCTTGGTGACAAGGGCACACTGCTGACTCATTCAGCTTCTCATCCACTGTAATCCCTAGGTCCTTTTCTGCAGAACTGCTGCTTAGCCAGTCAGTCCCCAGCCTGTAGCAGTGCATGGGATTCTTCCTTCCTAAGTGCAGAACTCTGCACTTGTCCTTGTTGAACCTCATCAGATTTCTTTTGGCTCAATCCTGCATGCTGGCACCCAGGCAGTGTGATGGAGGAAGCACAGGGACGCAGAGCCCCACATCCGACTCTGAGCCCCTGTGCTTTTTCCTTCACACTGCCTGGGTGCCAGCATGCGGGGCCTGAGAGCACAGGCGGGACAGGCTCCCTGTCGCAATCCATGTTCCTGGCCACCAGGGGGCCATTTGCTATGGGGCAAGGAAGGGCAACCTTGGTTTGCTCTCCCTCCAGACTTTTCATAGTTCTATATGCCCCGTTATGTCTTCCACCCCCTCCCCCCGACTTTGTCAGCTATAACATAATCACATACAGGATGATCGAATTTCCCTTGCTATGCAATCAGCCACACAGAGCTAACCCTACAGCATGTGCTCAGCCTCCATGTGGTGTAATCAGGCATGCCCGTGACCCTTTGCAATGCTGGTGGCCTTTCGTTATTCAGCTCTATGCTGACACAGCTTTGCTCCCCACCTGGAATTTTTCTGAAGTAACAGTCCCCCACGCTGGCCAGGCGCTGGCTCCTGGCAGCTGGGCAGAGCAATTGTCCAGGAAGCCCTGCTCAATACCTGTATCCTGGGGCTGGAGCATGTTCAGTGCAGGTGGGATCTTCACAGCGTTCAGCTGCTAAATTCTCAGAAGTCTGTACTGAGCAGGTGCAAACTGTGATTTTTCAAATGCTCACTACTTGGCCAAATGTTGGAAAAGCAAAAGACACCAGGATGACACCCCACACACACACACACATTATAGCCCATTCCATTATAGTCTATATGGCCCTAATTCTAACCCTTCCCCCATTTTATATTGTCATTCTGGAAGTAAAAAAAAACATTTAAAAAGTGAAGCCAAACACTCAAGTTCACCCTCTAGATCTTTTGCACACTGCTCAATTTCTCTTTCAGACACTTTATCCAGCAATTTGCCTGTGATGTCTGCTCTGTTGGGTGGACTGTATCGTGGTCTTAATGACTGAACCATTTTAATGAAGTGTGGGTTCTCAATCATACGGAAAAGAGAGTTTGTTGCTTAAACAAACTGGGCAATTTTTTGATCAATTACCTCTTTTTTGTAATCCGCTGGTTCTTATCACAAACTTATCTATGGTTGTTTCTGGATGATGGAGATTTTTTTTCTTTTTACTACAGGTGATATACTGTGGTTATGTGACATACATGATGTGACTGAAGCACTATCAATGGCAGATAACTCTGAAACTATAGAAAATGATGGTGATCTTGAAGGTGGATAGTCTTCAGAATCCTGTATGTTGAGGATGGATTCTCCTAAACAAAATAAGTCAATGCAGTTATTTAATTATTATTACCAGAATGTTCATTTAGTATTACTTACTTATTGGATTCACTGACACTCAGTACTACTTTAAAGGTGAAATTGTAAAAGGAAGATCTGCCTATTTCAGCTATTTATTTTTCATCACAACTGCATCTAAAATGATAGTACCATAGAGTAAGAACTATATTTTTTGCTCAAACATGAGAATTCAAGAATAGTCCAGAAGGAAGACAGGCAATCCTTAAGAAAGAAGTATGAAATTAAAAAGTTTACCAACTTGAAGATCCTGCATGTTCAGACATATTTCTTTCATCATCTTCAACGCAGCTTCTTCCTGAGAAGGAACACTTCTCATGATGTTGTTTCATTTGGGCAACTAGGCCCTGCATTTCTTTGTTGCATTGTTTGCATTTTGCACACATGCCTCTCTTACGCACAGGTAAAGGAACTTAATTAAAATATTCCCAAACTGGGTCTCTTTTACGGCCTGCTGCCATTATGGGTTTTCCCTTCTAGTGAGAGAATGGTATGGTAGATCTCAAATTAATGAAGTCTACACTCAGAAAGACCTCAAGACTTCTGGAATATGCTGCTCAAACAGTTTCACTTTTGTTTCTTCTGCCTGTCCCTCCCTTCTCACATTTATCTCCAGACTTCTTCTCCTTGTCCAGATCTATTCCGCACCCAACAATCTTCTATTCATTGAACTTTTTGAAACTTTGCACTTTTAGAGAGAGGTAAGAGATTGACTCTGTACACAAATTTGCAGAGGGACAATAAGGTTGAGGTCTGTTATTTCTCACCTCTATATATTATTTATTTAAAAACATTTTTGCTGTTAACAAGCTTGTTATCTCTGGAGACACAAATCCAGAGTATGAGAACTGCAAAACAAAGCATCTCTGATGGTATCTTCTAGACTGAGCACTGAGTCCCATTGGGTAGATAGAAAGATTAACCTAAATAATGTGTGCAGAAGCCCCTGGAGCCCCGTAAGATTGGGTCCCTAATCCATGAACTATTGGAACTCATTTACAAAACTTTTCTTAAACATTACATGAATATATTGTCTCATACTATAGAATTAGAATTTATAATCCCTATTTCATGATGAGATATCTTTGAGCTATAATGTATCTTAATTAAAACTATATTTAGATAGGTTTTTTTCCCCTCAAAAAGCATTTCATCAAAAAAATCCATTTAAATAAAAAAAATCCAATTTTTTTTATTTAAAAAAATAATAATTGATTTTTATCCACCCTGATTATGTCTTTAAAATGTGTTTGGCAAGCAGTGCATCAGCCAGCCTGCCCTAGCCAAAGGGATGGGTATCTGCTTGTCTGACCAGCCTGGCTGTCGGGCAGAGACAATGAATGGGCATTCACATGAAAGGTAAACAAAGCTATCAAGTTAATGAGGGGAGGGGGTAACAACTCAGCTATCACCAGTCTGCACCAGGCCGCACATTGTCTCTGCCCAGCAGGGGAAAAGGAACTTTATCTGAGACCACGTCCATGGCTTACTGGGCTACAAAGACAGGGGGTCTGAACCTCAAGGATAAGTCATTGAATCAGCTGATTGCCCACAATATTACTGTGCTATAGCTGTGTATTGAGCAAGGTCTTTTATGAAAGCTATTGACACCTTAGTGGTTACTATCCTGGTGAAATGTCTGTATTAACACTAGCTGAAGACTTAGAAAGACTCCCTGAGCTTCTGCTTTCCAGTCTGTGAGCAAAGCAAGGGAGACAGGAGAGAAGGCAGCTAGCTCCCTGTCTCCAAAGAAATGAAGCAAGGTGGGACCAAAACCAATGGAAGCCTTATTTCCATAGGGAACAGCAGGGGGTGGGAGGTCCAGAGGCAGAGAGGACCAGCATGGGGCCATCCTGAGGCTGGGGGAAAAACAGTGAGTTTGGGACGCTATGAGGAAAGAGAAGAAGCCACCTTTGGCATCCAGCACTCGAGGCCAGAGCTCTTGCAAGCTGAGCAGGATGGGCCGTTCCTGCAAGAAGGGAAGCGAAGTGACGTGAGAAGCCTGTTTAGGCAAAGCACTTTCACCTAGGATAGGGTTACCATACGTCCGGATTTTCCCGGACATGTCTGGCTTTTTGGGCTCCAAATCCCCGTCTGGGGGGAAATCCCAAAAAGCCGGACATGTCCGGGAAAATCGGGATATGCGGTGCCTGGCCGGGGGCTCGGGGGCCGGGCCAGCGGTGCGGTGCCGGGGGCTCGGGGGCCGGGCCGGCGGTGCCGGGACGGGGGCTCCAGGGCCGGGCCGGCAGTGCCGGGCCGGGGGCTCGGGGGCTCGGCCGGCGGTGCCGGGGGCCGGGCTGGGGACCGGCGGTGCGGTGCTGGGGCCCGGGGGTGCTCGGCCAGGGGCCCGGGGGCCGGGCCGGGGACCAGCAGTGCTGGGCGGGCCGGGGGTGCTCGGCTGGGCCCGGGGCCGGCACCCCAGGGCCCGAGCCGACCCGGGCTGGAAACGCCGGGGGGGCCAGCCTGGGCCGCGCCTCCTCCCCCCACACCTCCCGTTACCTGCTTCAGGCTTCCCGTGACTCAAATGTTCGCGAGAAGCAGGGGAGGGGGCGGAGACTTTGGGGAGGGGGCGGAGTTGGGGAGTGGGCGGAGTTGGGGAGTGGGCGGGGCTGGGGGCGGGGGCGGGGCCCCGTGGAGTGTCCTCCTTTCGGAGGCACTAAATATGGTAACCCTAACCTAGGAGGAGATGGGAAGCCTGTCCCTTATAGTTCTGTGGAAGGCCTGCCTGAGGGAAAGTCGGCCCCAGCTGGGAAGAAGGAAAATTGGTAAGAAATCTGCCTTGAACCAAGTCTGTAGCTTGTGTCAAAGTTAGACTCCAGACTCACAATTTTGTCAAGACCACTCTGTTTATTAGCACAGCGCTCTGCTAATACATGTGAGCCCCCATGCTAGATTCAAACAGTCTTATTTATACAGGTAAAAGGGTGCAAACTAAACAAAGGGACAGAGAGAGCAAAATTGTAAAATTTGCATGGGGCACAATATGCATATCCTGCTTCCTTATTAACGTTAATCGATCTAAGGCTAATGCTTCACCAATCACCCTTAAGTGGAGCAATTCATTAAGCAGGTAATGTATACTTTCCTGCCACCTGGATTGCAGCATTTGTCACTTAGACTTAAAGGCACATACAGCATTCTTTAACTCATTCTATTTCTTTAATATAATTCATTTCACTTTCACACTTGTTAAGTGTGAGCCACCAGGAAGCGTATTTTACTTTTAGAATCATAGAATCATAGAATATTAGAGTTGGAAGAGACCTCAGGAGGTCATCTAGTCCAATCCCCTGCTCAAAGCAGGACCAACACCAACTAAATCATCTCAGCCAAGGTTTTGTCAAACCTGACCTTTAAAACCTCTAAGGATGGAGATTCCACCACCTCCCTAGGTAACCTATTCCAGTGCTTCACCACCCTCCTAGTGAAATAGTGTTTCCTAATATCCAACCTAGACCCCCCCCACTGCAACTTGAGATCATTGCTCCTTGTTCTGTCATCTGCCACCACTCAGAACAGCCGAGCTCCATCCTCTTTGGAACCCCCCTTCAGGTAGTTGAAGGTGTTATCAAATCCCCCCTCACGCTTTCTTCTGCAGACTAAATAACCCCAGTTCCCTCAGCCTCTCCTCGTAAGTCATGTGCCCCAGTCCCTTAATCATTTCCGCTGCCCTCCACTGGACTCTCTCCAATTTGTCCACATCACTTCTGTAGAGGGGAAACCAAAACGGAACGCAATACTCCAGGTGTGGCCTCACCAGTGCCAAATAGAGGGGAATAATCACTTCCGTCAATCTGCTGGCAATGCCCCTACTAATGCAGCCCAATATGCCATTGGCCTTCTTGGGAACGAGGGAACACTGCTGACTTATATCCAGCTTCTTGTCCACTAAAATCTCCAGGTCCTTTTCTGCAGAACTACTGCTTAGCTAGTTGGTCCCTAGCCTGTAGCAGTGCCTAGGATTCTTCCATCCTAAGTGCAGGACTCTGCACTTGTCCTTGTTGAACCTCATCAGATTTCTTTTGGCACAATCCTCCAATTTGTCTAGGTCACTCTGGACCCTATCCCTACCCTCCAGTGTATCTACCTCCCCCACCCATCTTAGTGTCATCTGCAAGCTTGCTGAGGGTGCAATTAATCCCATCATCCAGATCATTGATAAAGATGTTGAACAAAACCGGCCCCGGGACCAACCCTTGAGGCACTCCGCTTGATACCTTCTATGATTCTATGATTTTACCTGCTGGCTATGAGTGTCCAGACTGTGAGCCTCAGCAGCAGAGCTTTTAAGGCACCCAGAGTTACAGGGCAGGCGGTGACACAACCCCTCACCCCCAGAACGTGACTGAGGCATAAGGGCCTCAGTCTATGTACTGGTTGCTGAGAAAGTTCAGGGGGATATCACAGGGCTGAGGGATCTTTAATCCATAAGACACAGACAAAGCAAGCTGCAGTGGCTGGCGGCTACAGCTGAACACGTTCACAGGGGCATTCGGATATGCAATAGGCCCCAGGAGGCTAGGGCCAAGCTGACTCGGGTGCCTAGTGGGATGAAGGGGTGTGGGAGGTAGTGCTGGCAGAGGGCACTCATGCCAGGCAATGCTCGTGGCACTGGTCCATCCCGCTAGGCTGGAGCCATGCCTTCCCATGGTCTGTGTGAACCACGGCAGACAGTTGTCCCTACTAACTCAGCCCAGCTCCCTGCGGTTCCATGCTCTGCTTTATTCCTGCTGGTCGTTCCTAGCGTGAATCCCATGGGAACGCCTCCATCAGCCCCCCCATCCAGTCCTGGTAGATCCTGTCGAAGGCCTCGCTCTGTGCCACCGTGAAATGGTTCTTCCAGTCCCCACAAATGCCTGTGAAATTGGGAGAGGCATCAACTCAGGATTTGCACTGTGGCCATTGAGGGGGTTGGGTCAGCGTGTCTCTCTCCCCACCCTGTGCATCAAGGGTAGAGTATCAGAGGGGCAGCCATGTTAGTCTGAATCTGTAAAAAGCAACAGAGGGTCCTGTGGACCCTCTGTTGCTTTTATCAAGGGTAGAGTTACCATCCGTCCGTATTTCCCTGGACATATCCGGCTTTTGCGTCTTTAAATAGCCATCCGGGAGGAATTGGTAACAAGGTTAAAAGGTCTGGGATTTTTCCCCCTCCCCTCCCTCCCTCCCTCCCTTCCATGCAGAGTGTGGCGCAGCTGATTGGGTGGCTGGGCCTGATTGCGCCACTCCCATTTGCCTCCAGCAGCCAGAGCCCTTCCCCTGCTCCCCCCCTGCTGCCTGCAGCCGGGTGTAACGACACAAACAGCCCCACCAGGCAGTGTGTTTTGCCTACACGTGGAGCCAGCATCTGACTGGCAAGGGCATGGTAAGGGGAGTCCCAGGGGATAGTCAGGGAGCAGGGGGAGGGTTTGATGGGTCCCCGGCCTCCACCTGCCCCCCTTCCGTGCATACACCCCTGCGGGTCCCTCCCCCGCCTCTCCCGTCCTGGCAGCAACTGCTGTCTGCTGCCCCAGGGTCCTAGTGCCCCCTACCACTAATGGCAAGGCAGGCTGCCCTTATCCTGCCCTTTCACCCTAGCCCTGAGCCTCTCCAACACCCCAAACCCCTCATCCCCGGCCAGAGCCCTCATCCCCCTGCATCCTAATCCTCTGCCCAGCCCTGAGCCCCCTCCTGCATCATGAACCCCTCATCCCCCGCACCCTAATCCTCTGCCCAGCCCTGAGCCCCCTCTTGCATCATGAACCCCTCATCCTCAGCCCCAACCCTCAGCCCCCGCACCCTAATCCTCTGCTCCATCCCTGAGCCCCCTCCTGCATCATGAACCCCTCATCCTCAGACCCACAGCCCTCACCCCTGAACCCCCTCCTATCCCCAAACTCCCTCCCAAACCTCCTCCCCCTTCCCACACACACCCTCCTGCCCTCAAACTCCCTCCCAAAGCCTGCACCCCCTCCCTTTGCACTGCCTCCCACCCCCAAACTCCATCCCAGAGCCTGCACCCCTCACCCCCTCTTTCACACCCACCCCCTGCCCAAGCCCGGAGCCTGCACCCAGCACCCAAACTCTATCCCCGAGCCTGCACCCCTCCTGCACCCTAGTCCCCAGCCCAGGACCTGTACCCCAGACCTCCTCCCCCCACCCAACGCCCCCTCCCAGAGCCTTAGGCAGGTGGAGGGGGGGCGGGTTCTGGGCACCACCAAAATTTCTACAAACCTGCCATCCATGCAAGTGGATAAGGGTCGGGGCAGTCAGGGGACAGGTAGGATCCTAGAGGGGAAGTTAGGTGGGGGGTTCTCAGGAGGGGGGAGTCAGGGACAAGAAGCTGGAGGGTTGGGGGTTCTGAGAGGGCAGTTAGGGTGTGGGAAGAGGGAGGGAGTCGATGGGGGCAGGGCAGGGGCAGGGCAAGGCCGGGGCTCCCCCCCCCAGTGTCCTCTTTTTTGATTGTGGAAATATGGTAACCCTAATCAAGGGGAGCTTGCTCCCAGAAGGAGGGGCTGAGCCCACCCAGCTCCCAGCAAGCACTCCTGGCTCTGCTCCCTGTCTTATCCCACTTGAGGGCTGCAGTGGGCTTACCGGAGCCTGGCTCCCCACAGATGGGGTCAACCTCATTGGGCTGGCTCACAGCAGTTCCCCTCACTGTCACTACTTGGGGGCCCAGACTCACCACACCCAGCAGCTTGGGGGACAGTGCCCCAGGGCACACATTCCTCACCCTTCCTCAAGAACGTGCCCTTCTTCTGATCCATAATGTCCCTGGGGAGCAGCGTCGAGTTGCACATCTTGTTCTCTTTCATGGCCCTGAAGGATGCATTCTCCACCACCGAGTTGATAGCTCTGTCATCCAGCTCCTGCTCCAGGAACTGGCAGAGTTGCCGCACGCTGCCCCTCAGGTCCTGGTGGAAAACAACAGCCTCAGTAACCATGGCACGGCTTGGCAGAGCCCCCATGCTGCCCTGGGCAGGCGGTGACTAGGGTTGTCAATCCTCCCGATTTTGCCGGGACTCTCCCGGAATCGGGCTCTATCTCCCAGAGGCTACAAAAGCCAAACCGGAGATTTTAGGCCACTAAAAGTGCAGTGGCACAGTGGAGTAAGGCAGTCTCCCTGCCTGCCCTGGCCCCACGCCACTCCCGGAAGTGGTGACATGTCCCTGCGCCCCCCGGGGGGGGGGGGGCGGGTGTCTTCGCGTGTTGCCTGTGCCCTGAGCACCAACTCCATAGCTCCCATTGGCTGGGAGCTGTGCCAATGGGAGCTATGAAGGTGGTGCCTGGAAAGTGCAGAGCCTCCTGCCTCCCCAAGAGGCCGCAGAGACATGCTGGCTGCTTCTGGGAGCGGCGCAGGCCAGGGCAGGCAGGGAGCCTGCTTTGCCCTGCTGCCCCCCAACTGGGAGCCACCCGAGGTAAGTGCCGCCTGGCCGAACCCTGCACCCCCTCCTGCACCCCAACCCTCTGCCCCAATCTGGAGCCTCCTCCTGCACCCAACTCCCTCCCAGAGCCCATACTCCTCACCCCACACACCCCAATCCCTTGCCCCATCTCAGAGCCCCATCCCAGAGCCTGCACCCCAACTCCCTCCCCCAGCCCTGAGCTTCCTCCAGCACCCAAATTCTCTCCCAGAGCTTGCACCCTGCATCCCCTCCTGCACCCCAACACTCTGCCCCAGGCACAGTCTGGAGCCCCCTCTCACACTCTGAACCCCTCAGCCCAAGCCCAGAGCCCTCACCCTCTCCCACACTCCAACCCCCTGCCCCAGCCCAGTGAAAGTGAGTGAGGGTGCGGGAGAGCGAGCGACGGAGGGAGGGGGGATGGCGTGAGCAGGGTGGGGCCTCAGAGAAGGGTTGGGGCAGGAGTGGGGCCTTGGGAAAGGGAAGGGGCAAGGGTGTTTGGGTTTGTGTGACAGTAACCATGGCACAGTCTGGCAGAGCCCCGAACGTTGCCCCTAGCAGATGGGGACTGTGACAGTAACTGGGGCAGGGCCTGGCACAGCCCCCCACACTTCCCGGGCAGATGGGGACAATGACAGCAACTGGAACAGGACCCAGCAGAGCCCCTGCCCCCACTGCCCGATCAGACAGAGACCGTGACAGTAAGCAGGACAGGGCCTGGCAGAGTCCCCCATGCAGCCCCCATCAGTGACAGTAATGAGGCAGGGCCCCCCCACACTACCCTAACAGACAGGGATGGTGACAGATACCAGGATGGGGCCCAGAAGAGCCTCCCCGCCCCACTGCCCAGGCAGACAGAGATGGTGACAGTAACTGGGGCAAGGCCGGGAAGAGCCCCTCATGCTATCCGGGCAGACAGTGACTGTAATGAGGCAGGGCCCGGCACATAGGCATGGGGACTAAGGGTGTGGGGGGTGCTGCAGCAGCCCAGGTTCTTGGTTGCCGGCCCTGTGCCTGGGGATCCTGGCTGCTTGCCCCACATGCCCGTGACTCCGCCTGCTGCCCTGTACACCCAGGGCTCTGCTACTGCCCCGCGGCCAGGGTCTCAGTTGCCAACCCTGCACACCCGGGGTACCGGCTACCAGTCCCATGCACCCGGGGTCCCATATGCCATGCCACATGCCCAAGTCTTTGCTCCTGGGCCTGAGCCGCTCCCAGAAGCAGCCAGCATGTCCCTGCGGCCCCTTGGGGAGGCAGGAGGCTCTGCACTTTCCAGGCACCACCTGGGTTGTACAGGGGCAAGGGGGCTGGCTTTCAGCACCCCTACTATTAAAAATGTTCCAGTGCCACTGGCCCAGCAGAGCCCCCCCCCCGCCCTAGCAGACAGGGACGGTGATGGTAACCGGGGCCCAGCCCAGCAGAGCCCCCCCTCCCACTAGCAGACAGGGACAGTGATGGTAACCGGGGCCCAGCCCAGCAGAGCCCTCCCCCACACTGTCTGGGCAGAGAGGACAATTTCCAAACCCTGTGTTGTGTCTGCACTGAAATGCTGTGAAACATGGATGTCAATGGGGCAGCAGGACAGGCATGGAGCCGATTCACCCCCTCACTCCCACTGGTTCACATGGCGCAACCTACTGGACCTTAATGGGGTGACTCCTGATTTACATCATGATGAATTAGGGGAATCAGCCTCATTGACTCCAGTTTAATTACTACTGATTTACCCCAGCCGGGAAGCTGGCTGATTGATTCCAGTCGATCCACGGCCAGTCTACAACGGCGGGGGATGTGGCTGGGTTACTTTACCTGCTGCAGCTCTTCGTAAGTGATGAAGAAGAAATTCTCTTTGCCCTTCATTTCCATCCAGCCTCTGACATGATCAAACCAGGACCCATGGGGCACTGCAGGGGCAGAGAGCAGAGCGGTGTGGGGCTGTGAGTGTCAGCCAGAGAGTCAGCACAGAGGGGACTCTCATGTGGGCAGGGAACACTCCTGCCAGGCTGCGAGGGGACACCCCGATGGAGACTCCTAGAAACGTTGTTCTGGAAGGGCCCTCAAGAGGTCATCACGTCCATCCCTCTGTGCCAAGGCAGGGCCGAGTAACCTCAGATCAGCCTTGGCAGGGGGTTGTTCAACCTGTTCTTGGAAACCTCCAGTGACAGGATCCCACAGCCTCCCTAGGTCACCTGTTCCAGAGTTGAGCTACCCTTAAGAACATAAGAATGGCCATACTGGGTCAGACCAAAGGTCCGTCCAGCCCAGTATCATGTCTTCTGACAGTGGCCAATGTCCGGTGCCCCAGAGGGAATGAACCTAACAGGTAATAATCAAGTGATCTCTCTCCTGCCATCTATCTTCACCCTCTGACAAACAGAGGCTAGGGACACCATTCCTTACCCATCCTGGCTAATTAATGGACTTAACCTCCATGAATTTATCTAGGTCTCTTTTAAACCCTGTTATAGTCCTAGCCTTCACAAGATCCTGAGGCAAGGTGTTCCACAAGTTGACTGTGAGCTGTGTGAAGAAGAATTCCTTTTATTTGTTTTAAACCTGCTGCCCATTAATTTCATTTGGTGGCCCCTAGTTCTTACATTATGGGAACAAGTAAATAGCTTTTCCTTATTCACTTTCCCCACACCCTTGGAAAGTTTGTCCTACTATCTAACCTACATCTCCCTTGCTGCACTTTGAGCAGATTCCTTCTTGTCCTCCCCTGGGTGAACACAGAGAACAGAGAACAATTGATCCCCATCCTCTTTACAGCAACCTTTCCCGTATTTGCAGACTGTTCTCCAGTCCCCCTCGGCTCCCTCCTCTCTGGACTAAACACACCCTATTCTTCCAATCTCTCCTCATAGGTCAGGGTTGCCAAACCTCTTAGAAGTTTTGTTGCTCTTCTCTGGCCTCTCCCCAGTTTCTCCCTGTCTTTCCTGAAGACACAGTCCCCCAGCTGAGGCCTCAACAGTGCTTAGAGTGGGACAATGTCCTGGCAGACCAACACTCCTGTTAACATCCCCCAGAACAATAGCAGCCTTTTGTGCAGCTGTCCCATTGCTGACTCACATTGAATTCATGTGGCACTCTAACCCCCAGACCCTTTGCAGCAGTGCCACCCCCTAGCCAGTTATTCCCCGCTATGTAGCTGTGCAGTTAGTTTGACATGGGTGAGGGACTCGCTGCTCACGTCACCCTAACGGGATGAGACTAAAGAGCCCCAATACCATGAGCCCCACGCCCTGGGACACAAGGACAGACCCCCCAGGGAATGGCTAGGGGCAGGAGCTGGGACCGAAGAGCTCTGGTGAATACCCCCACTCCCAGCACACACACACCACTGCCCAAGGCTGCAGAGTGATGGGATTGTGGAGTCATTGGGATCCGCTCTCTGCCTTGGCAGCAATGTAGGGCAGACTGTGTCTGGGGCTGACCAGGCTTGGATCTGGTATTGCACCTCCCATGTCCTGAGATGTCCCAGGTCCTGAAGCTGCACTCACCGTCCCCACTCAGAAAGTCCTGCAGGAACTGCTCGAAGGACTCAGGGTCCTCGTATGAGCTGCACATCTTGGAGAAATAGAAGTAGGAGACCAGGACATCCTTGGGATTGCGGAGTGTGTAGACCACCTGGAGGGGACCGAGACGTAGGCTGGGGGGGAGAAAGGCAGGGACTGGCACAAGAAATGCTGTTCTGCTATTACCTCTCCTATGGGTCAGGGAGCCCCTGAAGCACTCTGCAGAGCAGAGCTGCCAGCATCACCCTCCTGGCCTGACTGTCCACTGGCATCCAGCCATTGGCTCCAGATCCAGGTAAACACCTGTGGCTCCACGGGGGCAGGGTTAAAGCCCTTGGAATTCAGGCACAATCTTAAGGCTGTCCTTTGTTGCACATGCCCCAAACCTACTCCCTATGCGTGACACTCTGTGCCCCAAAGAGACACTCTGCACCCATATTCACCATGGTGATAGGATTAGGATAGGTTTTGTACAAAGCATGCCTTGTGAGGTGTCATTCTAAAAGCCTTAATCTGTTGAACATTACTATCCTATTAAATTGTATGTGCTATGATTGTATGTGAAGTTATGAAGTTTGGCTATGTACGTGCTTCTGAAACATGTTGTGAGGTTAGGGACACCCACAAGCAGCCTTTGAGGTACAACAATAAAAAGGCCAAACAATGTTGATGGCCTATTGAGGCAATACACACACACACAAGAATTACCCCAGGAACCATGTAGAATAGAAACCTCTCAGAGCTAGCACCACACAATGGAAACTGTTTGACCCAGGTCACAGCAAAAGAGCTTTCCAGCAAGTTGGTAGAAGATATAAAAGGGGGAAATGACATCATGACTGGACCTCACTCTCCCTGCAACACAACACCTGAGAATACCAGAGAAAAAGACTGACTTGGGGGGCAAGTGCTGGTGCCAGGCAGGAAAGAAGAAAGCCCTGTCTCTGTATGAAACATCAGCAAATTGCTTGTACTATGTAACAGGGTGAGACACTGCATGATTCAAATCTTATTTAGTATATTAGGCTTAGATTGCATTTTTGTTTTATTTCTTATGGTAACTATCTTTCAGGTGTACTTGTGGCACCTTAGAGACTAACAAATTTATTAGAGCATAAGCTTTCGTGGACTACAGCCCACTTCTTCGGATGCATATAGAATGGAACATATATTGAGGAGATATATATACACACATACAGAGAGCATAAACAGGTGGGAGTTGTCTTACCAACTCTGAGAGGCCAATTAATTAAGAGAAAAAAACTTTTGAAGTGATAATCAAGCTAGCCCAGTACAGACAGTTAAAGAGTGTGAGAATACTTACAAGAGGAGATAGATTCAATGTTTGTAATGGCTCAGCCATTCCCAGTCCTTATTCAAACCGGAGTTGATTGTGTCTAGTTTGCATATCAATTCTAGCTCAGCAGTCTCTCGTTGGAATCTGTTTTTGAAGTTTTTCTGTTGTAATATAGCCACCCGCAGGTCTGTCACTGAATGACCAGACAGGTTAAAGTGTTCTCCCACTGGTTTTTGAGTATTTTGATTCCTGATGTCAGATTTATGTCCATTAATTCTTTTGCGTAGAGACTGTCCGGTTTGGCCAATGTACATCTACGCAAAAGAATTAATGGACATAAATCTGACATCAGGAATCAAAATACTCAAAAACCAGTGGGAGAACACTTTAACCTGTCTGGTCATTCAGTGACAGACCTGCGGGTGGCTATATTACAACAGAAAAACTTCAAAAACAGATTCCAACGAGAGACTGCTGAGCTAGAATTGATATGCAAACTAGACACAATCAACTCCGGTTTGAATAAGGACTGGGAATGCATCCGAAGAAGTGGGCTGTAGTCCACGAAAGCTTATGCTCTAATAAATTTGTTAGTCTCTAAGGTGCCACAAGTACTCCTGTTCTTCTTTTTCCGGATACAGACTAACACGGCTGCTACTCTGAAACCTATCTTTCAGGTGTTTGCTATCACTTATAATCACTTAAAATCTATCTTTCTGTGGTTAATAAATTGATTTTATATGTTTTACCTAAAACAGTGTGGTTTAAGTGAAGTGCTTGGGGAAAAATCTCAACTCAGTTAACAACGGCTTTGTGCATATTCCTCTCCAAATTGAGGGAGGGGGCAGACTGGGTAAGAACTAATATACTGTTCACATTTTTGACTAGGGCAGGATGGTACAGCTCCGGAGTCCTAGGCTGGGGCATATTTTGGCTGAAGCCTCTCTATTGTTGGCCGGTAGAGCATTCATGAACACAGCTGGGTGTGGCCACTGGCTGTGGATGTTGCTGTGAGTGCAAGCTTGGAGGGCTTTGCAGATGTTGCCACAACATCACTGTGTGAGAGGGAACCCAGATTGGTAAAAAACAGAGGTCTCGGCTGTACTCCAGTTCCAGGTGGCACCCTGTGGGGGACCCCTCACACTATGGATCTGCATCTTAGCCCCTGCCCCCCCCCCCCGGCTCTGTATCATAACCCTGACCCCCCCCCGGCTCTGCACCAGAACCTGACCCTTCCCCCCCGGCTCTGTACTGTAACCCCCATACGCAGCCTGCCTGGCCCACCTTGGCCTTGGAGCCAAAGAAGGATGTGGGGAAGAGCTGGATGGGGAGGTGGCAGGTCAGCAGGCGGGGTCGGGAGTAGCTCAGTGCAGTCTCCAGCCCCAGACGGGTAGTGAACCAGGGCACGCGGTTGGAGATGAGGACGGCTTGGTTCCAGGCTGGGTCCCCGCCGCTGCGAATCAGGCTCAAGATCTCGATCATCCACACTGTGCCTGGGGGACAGGGGGCTCTGTCACAGGTGCCTTGCGGGGTTTGGAGCTGTCTCTGGGCACAGCGTGCCTCCCTGGGCCAGTGGGGCCCACAGGACTGAGCCCCACCACCGCCCCTATAGTCATCTCAGTCTTCTCCTATAGCCCTCCCCTATAGCCATCCTCCCCTATAGGCATCCAAGCCTCATCATCCCATCTCCTATAGCCATCCCAGCCCTCCCTGCCATCCTTCCCTAGAGCCATTTCAGCCTTCTCCTATAGCCCTCCCCACCATCCTCCCTATAGCCATCCAAGCCTCCTCACCCCTCCCCTATAACCATCTCAGTGCCCCCAGCCATCCCCAACTCCCAATAGACACAATCAGCCCTCCCCATCCACTCCCTGATAGCTGCACCGGCCACACCCAGCCCTCCCCATACCCCACATAATGGGGTTCCAGGATAACAAGTTGCCCACCTCCTTTCCAAGACCCTCTCCCACCACCCCAACCCGGGATGATCCCCTGTCCATGCCCGCAGCGCCCTACCTGATTTGGGGTAGGTGACGTTGAAGACATCATCGTCCTGCACCTGGAACTCCTTGTGGGCAAAGTGCAGGCTCTGCTCAGAGTTATACGCAGGGGGGAACTTGATGCCCTGGTATGTGACGTACTCCACTGCCATTGCCTGGCCTCACAGTGCCTGAGATGACCAGCCCTACAGGGAGATGCAGGAGCCTGTCACCACGCGCAAGAGCCTGCATCTACCTGACTGCAGATCTACCTCCCGTCCTCCTCCTGCCCAGCGCTGTGCACCCCACCGAGGGGCATTGGGCCTGCATCTACCTGACTGCAGAACTACTTCCTGCCCTCCTCCCGCCCAGTGCTGTGCACCCTGCCAAGGGGCATTGGGCCTGCGTATACCTAACTGCAGAACTACCTCCCCCCCTCCTCGCACCCAGCGCTGTGCACCCTGCCAAGGGGCATTGGGTCTGCATCTACCTGACTGCAGAACTACCTCCCCCCTCCTCCTGCCCAGAGCTGTGCACCATGCCAAGGGGCATTGGGCCTGCGTCTACTTGACTGCAGATCTACTTCCCGCCCTCCTCCCGCCCAGCACTGTGCACCCCGCCAAGGGGCATTGGGCCTGTGTCTACCTAACTGCAGGCCCATTGCTCCCTCCTGGCCCATTCCCATAATACAAGAACTAGGGGTCACCAAATGAAATTAATAGGCAGCAGGTTTAAAACAAATAAAAGGAAGTTTTTCTTCACACAACGCACAGTCAACGTGTGGAACTCCTTGCCTGAGGAGGTTGTGAAGGCTAGGACTATAACAGCATTTAAAAGAGAACTAGATAAATTCATGGAGGTTAAGTCCATTAATGGCTATTAGCCAGGATGGGTAAGGAATGGTGTCCCTAGCCTCTGTTTGTCAGAGGATGGAGATGGATGGCAGGAGAGAGATCACTTGATCATTACCTGTTAGGTTCACTCCCTCTGGGGCACCTGGCATTGGCCACCGTCGGTAGACATGATACTGGGCTAGATAGACCTTTGGTCTGCCCCAGTATGGCCATTCTTATGTTCTTATGTTCTCCCCCTTCACTGCCTGGGCAGCGCTGGTATGCAGCCCTGTAGTGGGGCAGCTCCCCATTCCTATAGGCAGGGGTTAAAAGCAGCCCTGGAGAAGGCTGTGGCTGGGAACAGGAGTGAAAGCAGCAGAGGGAGTAGCTGATCACAGGTGTGGCCAGCCCAATCAGGCCACAGATGGCCCTATAAAGGGGCTGTGAGCCAGGAGCTTGAGGAATCTGAGGCCTGGTCTACACTACGGGTTTAGGTCGACTTTAGCAGCGTTAAACCGAATTAAGCCTGGACACGTCCACACAACGAAGCCCTTTCTTTCGACTTAAAGGGTCCTTTAAACCGGTTTCTTTACACCACCTCCGACAAGGGGATTAGCGATAAAACCGGCCTTTGCGGGTCGGAATTGGGGTAGTGTGGACGGAATTCGATGTTATTGGCCTCCGGGAGCTATCCCACAGTGCTTCATTGTGACCGCTCTGGACAGCACTCTCAACTCAGATGCACTGACCAGGTAGACAGGAAAAGACCCGCGAATGTTTGAATTTCATTTCCTGTTTGCCCAGCGTGGAGAGCACAGGTGACCACGCAGAGCTCATCAGCACAGGTAACCGTCATGGAGTCCTCCCAGGATCGCAAAAGAGCTCCAGCATGGACCGAACGGGAGGTACGAGATCTGCTCGCCATATGGGGAGATGAAGCAGTGATAGCTGAACTCCGTAGCAGTAAAAGAAATGGAAAAGTATTAGAAAAGATCTCCAAGGCCATGAAGGACCGAGGCCATAACAGGGACACACAGCAGTGCCGCGTGAAAATTAAGGAGCTACGGCAAGCTTACCACAAAGCCAGAGAAGCAAACGGAGGGTCCGTGGCAGAGCCGCAAACTTGCCGCTACTACGCGGAGATGCATGCGATCCTAGGGGGTGCAGCCACCACTACCCCAACCGTGTGCTATGACTCTCTCACTGGAGAAACACACAGGGAAGACGGTTCGGGGAATGAGGAAGATGACGATGGAGGTACTGTAGGTAGCTCACAGCAGCAAGGAAGCGGAGAAACCGGTTTCCCCAACAGCCAGGATATGTTTGTGACCCTGGACCTGGAACCAGTAACCCCCAAACTCACCCAAGACCCTCAGGGCACACAGGAGACCTCTGGTGAGTGTAACTATGTAAATATTTGTAAACATTACAAAAAAAAAAGCAAGCATGTTTAATGATTAATGATTAATTTGCCCTGGCAATCGCGGCCAGTACATCTACTGGAAAAGTCTGTTAACGTGTATGGGGATGGAGCGGAAATCCTCCAGGGACCTCTCCAGAAAGCTCTCCTGGTTGAAATGCGGTGATTTTATTAAGGGGACATTCAGAGGCGCCCGTTCCTGCTCTTCTGACCAGAAATGTTCCCCGCTGGTAACCACGGGGTGGGGGGAGGGGTGAAGTGATCATCCCAGAGAATCGTGTGTGTGTGTGTGTGGGGGGGGGTGGTTTACTTGTGTTTGTGCCGCATGTTAACCGGGAAACTGCAGCCCCTCCTTTTACATTGAAACCCCATTTTAAATGGACAACCCAATTCATCCTTGATATGGGAAATGCGCTGCTGTTTGCAACCTTTCCCGCATGTTAAGAAGGTTAAAAAAGCCAAAACACTGTGGCCTACCATGGCTGCCTGCAAGCCAAAATATGCGTCTTTGTAATGAAAGAGTGTACCCATTGTTCTCTAAAATGTGTCTTTTTTAACCACCTCTCCCTTCTCCTCCACCAGCTGCAAATGTTTCTCCTTCGCAGAGGCTCGTGAACATTAGAAAGAGAAAACGTAGGATGAGGGATGATATGTTCACGGAGCTGCAGATGTCCTCCCACGCTGATAGAGCACAGCAGAATGCGTGGAGGCAGTCAATGTCGGAGATGAGAAAAGCGCAATATGAACGAGAGGAGAGGTGGCGGGCTGAATCGCGGGATGAACAGAGCAAGTGGCGGGCTGAAGATGATAGGTGGCGTCAGATTGCTGACAGAAGGCAAGAGTCAATGCTCCGTCTGCTGGAGCATCAAACTGATATGCTCGAGCGTATGGTTGAGTTGCAGGAAAGGCAGCAGGAGCAGAGACCGCCGCTACAGCCCCTGTGTAACCAACAGCCCTCCTCCCCAAGTTCCATAGCCTCCTCACCAAGACGCCCAAGAACACGGTGGGGGGGCCTCCGTCCACCCAGTCACTCCACCCCAGATGATCGCCCAAGCATCAGAAGGCTGGCCTTCAATAAGAGTTAAAGTTTTAAAATGCAGTGTGTCCTTTTCCATCCCTCCTCCCCCACCCATCCCAGACTACCTTGGCAATTATCCTCCTACTTCTGTGAGGAACTAATAAAGAATGCATGAATGTGAAAAAACAATGACTTTATTGCCACTGCAAGCGGGAGGGGAGGGTGGGGTGGGGTGGTTGGTTTACAGGGAAGTAGAGTGAACTGGGTCGGGGGGGGAGGGTTTGGAGGGTTCATCAAGGAGAAACAAACAGAAGTTTCACACAGTAGCCTGGCCAGTCACAAAACTCGTTTTCAAAGCTTCTCTGATGCGCACCGCGCCCTGCTGTGCTCCTCTAACCGCCCTGGTGTCTGGCTGCGCGTAATCAGCGGCCAGGCGAGTTGCCTCAACCTCCCACCCCGCCATAAAGGTCTCCCCCTTACTCTCACAGATATTGTGGAGCGCACAGCAAGCAGCAATAACAATGGGGATATTCTTTTCGCTGAGGTCTGAGCGAATCAGTAAGCTGCGCCAGCGCGCTTTTAAACGTCCAAATGCACATTCCACCACCATTCGGCACTTGCTCAGCCTGTAGTTGAACAGGTCCTGACTCCTGTCCAGGCTGCCTGTGTACGGCTTCATGAGCCATGGCATTAAGGGGTAGGCTGGGTCCCCAAGGATCACGATAGGCATTTCAACATCCCCAATGGTCACTTTCTGGTCCGGGAAGAAAGTCCCTTCCTCCAGCTTTCGAAACAGACCAGAGTTCCTGAAGACGCGAGCATCATGTACCTTTCCCGGCCATCCCATGTTGATGTTGGTGAAACATCCCTTGTGATCCACCAGGGCTTGCAGCAGCATTGAAAAGTACCCCTTGCGGTTTACGTAGTCGGTGGCTTGGTGCTCCAGTGACAAGATAGGGATATGGGTTCCGTCTATGGCCCTGCCACAGTTTGGGAATCCCATTTCAGCAAAGCCATCCACTATTGACTGCACGTTGCCCAGAGTCACTACCCTTGCTATCACCAGGTCTTTCATTGCCCTGGCAAATTGGATCACAGCAGGCCCCACTGTAGATTTGCCCACTCCAAATTGATTCCCGACTGACCGGTAGCTGTCTGGCGTTGCAAGCTTCCACAGGGCTATTGCCACTCGCTTCTCAACTGTGAGGGCTGCTCTCATCTTGGTATCCTGGCGTTTCAGGGCAGGGGAAAGCAAGTCACAAAGTTCCATGAAAGTGCCCTTATGCATGCGAAAGTTTCGCAGCCACTGGGAATCGTCCCACACCTGCAGCACGATGCGGTCCCACCAGTCTGTGCTTGTTTCCTGGGCCCAGAATCGGCGTTCCACGGCATGAACCTGCCCCAGTGACACCATGATTTCCACATTGCTGGGGCCTGTGCCTTGTGAGAGGTCTATGTCCATGTCAATTTCCTCATCACTCTCGTCGCCGCGCTGCAATCGCCTCCTCGCCTGGTCCGGGTTTCGCCTTGGCATGTTCTGGCTCTGCATATACTCCAGGACAATGCGTGTGGTGTTCATAGTGCTCATAATTGCCGCGGTGATCTGAGCGGGCTCCATGACAATATTGGGCAATTGGCAGTAAATAGTATATTACGACTGGTAGCCATCATCATCGAAACAGTAGCATGTCTGCCCAGGTGGCCATGATTGACAGCCATACCAGTATGACGACGATGGGTACCAGTCACAATATACCATCTCCTGGCAAGGGGCTGGTGCAATGCAGCCCTACGGCTGCCAGCCCCATGCCTATCACTCATGCTACACCGTCTACCGCCAAAAGGCAGTTAGCAGCTGCTGCTGTGTAGCAATGCAGTCCCACATCTGCCGGCACCCAGAGGACATATGGTGACGGTGAGCTCAGCTGAGCTGAGCGGGCTCCATGCTTGCCGTGGTATGCTGTCTGCACAGGTAACCCAGGTAAAAAGGCGCGAATCTATTGTCTGCTGTTGCTGTGACGAGGGGGGAGGGGCCTGACGACATGTACCCAGAACCGCCCGCGACACTGTTTTGCATCATCCGGGCATTGGGATCTCAACCCAGAATTCAAAGAAAAGGCGCGAAAGGCGCTTCTCGGCTCTCTGAGCTGTGGCGCAAACGTAGTATCTGACGGACTAGGGGAAGGAGGGAGGGCGGGCCGAGTGACAACATGGCGTACAGGTACAGGTACAGGGAATTAAAATCAAGAAAGGTGGCTGTGCATCAGGGAGAAACACAAACAACTGTCACACAGAATGGTCCCCCCAAAGATTAAACTGAAAACCCTGGGCTTAGCAGGCCGTTGATTTGACGGAGGGAGGGGGAAGCAAATGAATACAGAGCAAATCTCTTTTTTACATCTTAAGATGATGGTGCAGCGTGACTGATAGCCCTCGGCATCTTTCTGGGTGCTTGGCAGCAAATACGGGGCGGTGTATGACAATGGTCTTCAGGCCTATTGCACAATCGGCTGCTCAGGGAAGACTCTGCTAACGTACGATGACCCGACTTGTAATAGGACGGCTAACAGTCGTAAAACACCATCTACTGCCAAAAGGCAAGCCCCACGGCCGCCAGCACCCAGATCGCCGATGAAGGCTACCAGTCTACTGCACCGTCTACCGCCAAAAGGCAGTTAGCAGCTGCTGCTGTGTAGCAATGCAGTCCCACGTCTGCCGGCACCCAGAGGACATATGGTGACGGTGAGCTCAGCTGAGCTGAGCGGGCTCCATGTTGTCTGCACAGGTAACCCAGGTAACCCAAGTAAAAAGGCGCGAATCTATTGTCTGCCGTTGCTGTGACGGGGGAGGGAGGGGCCTGACGACATGTACCCAGAACCGCCTGCGACACTGTTTTGCATCATCCGGGCATTGGGATCTCAACCCAGAATTCCAAGGGGCGGCGGAGACTGCGGGAACTGTGGGATAGCTGTGGGATAGCTACCCATAGTGCAATGCTCCGGAAGTCAACGCTAGCCTTGTACTGTGGACGCGGTCCGCCGACTAGAGCACCTAGAGCATTTTATGTGTGGACACACACAATCGGCTGTATACAACCGATTTCAATAAAACCGGCTTCTATAAATTCGAACTAATTTCGTAGTGTAGACATACCCTGACTCTAGACCTAGAGGGGAAAGGGTTAGCTGCCTGGGAGCAAGGTATAGCTGCTCCCTGACTTATGCAAGCATTCCGTAAGTCAAATTTTGTGTAAGTTGGGAATGTATACCTGACAATTATGCCAAAAAAAAAAAAGCGTACGGAACTTTTCCCGTAAATCTGGATTTGCGTAACTCGGGGAGTGTCTGTACCTGAAGCAGAGCAGTGCTGGGGAAAGGGAAGGGGAGCTTCAGTCTGATAAAACCCCAGGCTGCAGGCCTTGTTGAAGGCCCACAAAGGTATTGGGGCTGAGAGGGGCAGCCCGGAGATAGACAGAGGCAGCAGATCCAACCCCCTTGCCAATGATGAGTGGCCATTACAGACTGCAGTCTGCCCAAGTGAAAGGGGATTAGATGATGACTGGCAGTGGCCACTGAGGCAAAGTGGGTTTTAGACGGTTGGGTGTTCCCCTGGGAGGGGAGACCCAGAGTGTGGGGGTACTGCTGGAGCAGAACTCTGAGGTAAAGGGCACCAGGGTCTGTGAGGGATATGGGCCTAAGGCAGACGAGACACCGCCAGTAGGAGGTGCTCCAGAGCTGGGAAAGAGCTAATTCCCAGATGACCAGCAGGAGGTGCTGCGCCAGTGAGTTGTTGCTTTGCTACAAATCCCCATGGGCATCTCCTACCCATCCCTGAGCATGCCTCACCACTGCAGTGGTGCCCCAGGCACATCTCCCTGTTGGGGGTCCCTCTCCCCCTGGTTACCCTCTGCCTGGTCCCCTTCCTGCTTGGCCCCCCTCCCCCTGGTTACCCTCTGCCCAGTCCCCTTCCTGCTGGGCACCCCTCCCCCAGGCATCCCCTGCCCTGCCCCTCCCCAGAGAAGAGCTTTCCCCCTCACAGGGATTAATGGCTCACTGCATTGGGGAGTGCTTGCTCCAGCTCTGCCAGGCCCCTGGTTATAGCCTCCCTCCCACCACAAGCCATGTACCCACCTGCCCAGATGGCTCTGCCTGGGGGTATGGGAGGCAGCAGTCAGAGTGTGAGGTCCGTGGGAGCTCAGGGGATTGACATCTGCCAGGGAAGAGAGGCCAGAACAGAAGCTCTCTCTGCAAACCCCTGGCCTGGCACAGCTCTTGGAGATGTGGGTACGAAGGTCTGCCATGGGGAGGGATCAGGGAGCTAGGCCCTGCCCAGTCCCTGAGGCCAATGATTTCCAGGAGAGACAAAGTCCAGGTGGTCAGCCCCTTCCGGAGCACAGAGGTGGAGACACACATAGGGACCGAGTTCCCCACCCCATTCTCTGCCTATGCACCACAGCCTGCCCACTAAACCAGCTGAGGGGGTGGGTGTGTGGGCAGGGGGCGAGAATGAGAAGGTGGATGGGGATAGATAGATAGAAGGGGTGTGTGGGGCGAGAGAGATAAGAAGGAGTGTATGGATACAGTCAGAGGGAGATGGCAATAGACAGACAAACAAACAGGAGTTGCTGTGGCTGTAGTGGAGGTGGTTGCTGTTCCCATTCGGAGCTGGCAGGAAGGGCCGGGAGAAGATGAGTGCAGAGCGTTCTCTGTCTGTGTGCTCAATAAAAGGTTGAAAGGGGTTTCAATGGTGATTCTTCTCAGGGGACTCGGCAGGACATCCCAGACCACACTGAACGGGTTATTGTTGTAACAGTGAGTGACCAAGGATTGGTTACCACTGTAACCCTCCTTGGCCCTGGGACACCCCTGTATCGACAAAGCTGGCTCCCCCTCTCTCAGGCCCCTTTATGCTGCCAGAGGCACTGAGTGTCACCAAGAAGCCGCCCTGGGTGTCCGGTGCTAATTTAGGAAGCCGTCACTTGCTCCCTGGCTGGGGTGAGTCTGGGAGAAACAGAGGAGGATACGGATGCTGCAGAAGCAGGGACAAGCCAGGCATAGCACAAGCAGGTGGCAATGACAAGCCGAAGAGCAGTGAGGCCAGGTAGGGCCCAGACACCTCTGCCCCACTCTCGTCTACACATGCCTCCACCTTCAGCTCCCCTAGTGGGGGTTCGCTGCCAGGGTCAGGACAGCTGTCTGCAGCCATAGAGCAGGGAGAGAGGGGCTAAGGGGTGGATTTTCAAGGGTATTTTGGTGGCCAGAGATGCAGACAGGTGCCTTGCGAGATTTTCAAAAGCACCTTGGCACACCTGGGCACCGCTCTACATCTGCAGGTGCCTAAAAATCAAGCCCAAGGTGCTTTGCTTTGTTTGTGTAAGGTCTTATGTAGGGTCTTGGCCACGTGCAGGTGTGAGTGTGCACATGTCCAGCACCTGGCACCACAGGCACACAGCCGCTAGTGCTACTGCCAGGGAAGTATTAAATAACAATAAATGAGCCTTGCTCAAGGGGTGGATTCAGGAGCGCCGGCCTGAGCATGAAGGCTCCTCCAAGTGTGGAGGAGACAGAGGAAAAGGGGACCCCTGGCTGGGAGCAGTGGTGGATTAATCTCTGGGCTGATGGGGGGTCCCTGGAAATAATCCGCCACCAAGCAGTGGAAGCCTGGAGCCCTGACCACCTGGCAGGCAGGGCAGGGGAAGCCCCACACCCCGACCCCGCTCTGCGGTAGCAGACCAGGGCAGGGGAAGCCCCCACTTTTGGCTCTCCACCCATCCCCAGCAGAAGCCACAGGGTGGCAGGGCAAGCCCCCATGCCCAACCCGCTCTCCGGCAAAAATACCAAGCAGGTGAAGCAGGAGAGGTTCCAGCGCCCCAACCCTGGTCCCCAACGGAAGCCCCAGCACCCAGACCCCCACTGCAGCCCTGGGACTGGAGGAGCTCTCACTCCCTGCTGCGCCCCAGGCCATGGTACAGGGACAGAGCTTCTCCAGTCTTGGGGCCACAGTGGAGGGGGTGGGGCAGAAAGGCGCAAAAGGGGTTGCAAGGCTGCAGTGGGGGGGCGGAATGGGGGTCAGTGTTTCCTCTAATTGTTCCCACACATTTGCGGAATGAATATTGTTACGTGAACACATCACCTCCATATTGGTGCACATAACAAAATTCATGTGGTGGGGCTGGGGCCGAGGGGTTTGGAGTGTGGGAGGGGGCTCATGGCTGGGGCAAAGGGTTGGGGTGCGGGGGGTGAGGGCTCCAGCTGGGGGTGCGGGCTCTGGGGTGGGGTTGAGGATGAGGTGTTTAGGGTGTAGGAAAGGATCCCCCCAGCTCTCTCTCCCCCTCAGCAGCACCTGGGCAGGGGTGAGAGAGGCACCTCTCCCTGCTACGGCAGGTCCAGGCTGGGGCTGGGTTGTGGCTGTGGGAGGGGCACATCTTCGCGCTGTGGCAGGTCCAGGGATGGGGAAGAGGCATCTCTCCCCATCACAGCCCTGAGTGCCTTTGTAACATTTAGTACGCTGCTGTGTGGCCACGCGGCCATGCAGCTTAGAGGGAATTTAGGGGGGAACCCTGGGTGGAACAGGGGCGGGCCTGAGGAAGGGGCAGAAAAGGGTGGGATATGGATAGGACCGCAGGCGGAAGGGGCCGAACTTGGGAAGGGCTGCAGCAGAAGGGGTTGGGAGGGGCCCCCACTTGCTCTGGCCTAGGGCTCCAGGGAAACTTCATCCTCCTCTGGCTGTGAGGGCCAGGATCTCCAGAAGGGCTCAGCACGGAAGGAGCCCTGTGGATAAAGCCATACCTGTGGGTGCTGAGCCCTTCTGGAGACCGGGGTCTCTCTCTCTCGCCAGTTCTGCTCCCCCACCAGCAAACTTGGCTGGCCATGCCCAGGGACCTGTCCGGGAGCCCCAGGGATGAGCTAGCTGCTGCATCTGGAGCACGGCCATTCCCCAGGTTCCGTTCCATCCCACCGCCCGCCTCCCAGGTCCTTGGGAGAACCGGCCCCTTGAGACACTTAGTACAATGCTGGTGATGCCGCAGCTGTGATGGGCAGCCTCTGCTCTCCCTGCAGCCAGAGTCTGAGCATCACCAGAAGCCACTGCCAAAAGTCACGCTTCATACAGCGAGGAAACGAGCACCAGCGACATGGCTCGGCCCCCAGCACAGCGGGGGATGAACTCGGCAAGGGAGAGGGGTTTCACCAGGCACCCAAAGGTGCAGTATCCAGCCCGGATTGTTCTAGTATTGTGCAGAGGAAGCATGTTTCTGTGTGAAACACTCCAGGAAATGCAGCGGGTGGGGTCTTTAAACAGCCTTGTTATTGTTTAATTCTGCTGTTGGCAGCTGTGCAGGAAGCCAGGGGTGGTGCCCGAAAAGCAAGGACTTCACCTAGAGTCTGCTCGGCCCAGCGCAGCAAACCACAGAGCATGCAATAGAACAGCATTGCTCAGGCCTGCTCTGCACTACAATCCCCACACTTCCCGCCATGGACTCAGCTATGCCTGCACACCCCTGTCAGTGTCCTTAATGCTGTAAGGGGCAGGGGTGTAGCTATGGCGGCAGTGGAATGCCCTCTGTCAGCTCACACTGCATCTCCACTGCTGTGTGTTGCTGGCGTAGCTAGAGCATCCAAGGCTGTGTAGTGTAGACGAGCCCTCCGACTGCAAGCAGGGAGGAATACGCCCCCGCCCAACCAACAGAGCCCTGCTGCTGGGGCTAGTGAGTCACGGATGTCGGGATCCACGGAGGGACTTAGGCGCTGTGACGCGGAGGGTTGCAATGCTGGCCTTTTAGGTGCCTAGAAAAATCACAGATGCACACACTGCGATTCCACAAGGCTAGTTCAGCACTTGCACCCCCTGTGCGGTGTGTGGGGAGAGATGGCAGCTGGGAATAGGATCCCCGAAGCCAGCACCCGGAGCGGCTCCCTGCCTACGGCAGCCACAGGGAGATGCTGATGAGAGGGGTGTGAGCTAAGTCCTGACCATCTTCCTGCGTTCAATGCCTGAGTCCTGGCTGCAGGGAGGGGCCTAGTGCAGTGCCCCTTGGCTAGGCTCTGCCCTCCCTCCCTCCCAGTTTCGTCAGGTCCCCTTTCAGGATTTCAAAGGCCCAACAGCATCATGATGGATCCCACAAGACAGTGGGGGCAGCAGCCGTGATGGTGAAGCTTGCTCCTTCCAGTCTGCTGCCCCCTGTCCCTGCACTCCAGTGGTGCCCCCGACGGGCCAAAGGTACACACCAGCCGGCTGTGGGTGGCTGCCACATCCCATTGGCACAAACCAATCAGGCACATTTTGGTGATTTTGAATCCCATTTCCAGAATCTCTGGGCATGTTGGCATGCCAGCCAGGACACCGTATCTCAGCCCTTCTCAGGAACACAAACCAGACCATCTGCCACCCTCCCACCTGGCTGTCTTTCATAAACAGGGGCTGAGCTGGCCTTTCACTCCTCAGACAGCTCAGTGCAGGAGCCTTGGCAAAGCGAGCCTGGCATGAGGGGTGTGCCCTGCCCTGTGCCCAGCCCCTGACTGGGGGGAACACAGGGGCATGGCCAGAATGCATTGCATAGTGGCCTTTCTCTGTCCCTAGCAGCCACATTCACAGACCACAATGTGAATTATTGCCACCCCAAGGCTGCTCTACAGGGAGCAGGCAAGGGAGCACAAAGGTGGCTTAGAGCAGTGGTTCTCAACCAGGGATATGTGTACCCCTGGGGTTACTCGGGTCTCCCGGGGGGTATATCAACTCATCTAGACATTTGTCTAGTTTTACAACAGGCTACGTAAAAAGCACTAGTGAAGTCAGTACAAATTAAAATTTCATACAATGACTTGTTTATACTGTTCTATATACTATACACCAAAATGGGAGTACAATATTTATATTCCAATTGATTTATTTTATAATTATATGGTAAAAATGAGAAAGGAAGCAATTTTCCAGCAATAGTGTGCTGGGCCACTTTTGTATTTCTATGTCTGATTTTGTAAGCAAGTAGTTTTAAAGTGAGATGAAACTTGGGGGTAGGCAAGACAAATCAGACTCCTGAAAGGGGTACAGTAGACTGGAAAGGTTGAGAGACACTGGCTTAGAGCCCCCAACCTTGTGCCATCCCCAAGAGCAGAATCCCTGCGGGTCAAGGCATGGAGCCAGGCTGCCCTTCACCCAAGAGACCTGCCTTCACCGGACCCCATAAGTGCGTGTCCATCAGCAAAGCCCCACTGCGTTCCCTAGCTGTTGGATCAGGCCCTTCCCCATTTCTGACAGCCCAGTCGCTGGGGTATGGGACATTCCCAAGCACTTTCCCCAGTGCTCAGCCCCCTTGCCGTGCCCCAGGGTGGACAGACGCCTTGTCAGAGCCACTCCTCTCAGCAGGCTGCTGATGGCTCCTGCCACACATAACCCAGCCAGGCAGAGGAGCAGCTACAACCATTAAAGGAGCCCCACAGAGATACAGTGCGGTTGTGCCCCTTTTGGGGTGCTGGGCACAGGGGCCTGGCAGTTTTGTTGATGTTTAAAGGTGTCTCTCTCCTTCAGCTTGTTTTTCCCACGAGGGCAGGACTTTTCTACCCGTCTGCATGCCTGGCAAGCTGCAGGGCTGGCAGGGTCCAACCACCACCGCCAGCTTGGAAGTGCCGCCAGGCCAGGGAGAGGGGCGTGGGTGTTACTGGATCCTTTAGAACGCGTTGGTCTGACTGGTGCCTATTTGACTCGTGAAAGACTCAGGGCCCTGCCTTGCAAGTATGGGCTGAGTCAGCTCACGGTCCCCTCCTCAGACTCTCCCAGCCCCACTCTCCAGCAACAGTAGGACAGATGAGTCTTGAGACCCCTGTTATTTCTAAGCTTAAAAAATAAGGAAGGACACCCGCCCCCCACCCCCTTTATAACACAGCAACAAAACCCTGGCAGGCTCCTGGAAGAATGGTCCTGCAGGAGGAAGTGAAAATCATTTCCTTTATTTTTAACCCAACTTTAAACAGGCAGCAGATGTTTCTCTTTGTGGGTCTCTTGGAAGCCTTGTCTCGGCAAAGGGGCATTCTGGGCCACAACCAAATGAAGGGCGACCAGCTTTACACAGATTGGCTGCCTCTCGTCTTCAGTCCCCAACTGTCGGGCTGGGGGCAGGGATTGCCCGGTGCTGTTCCCAGGTCAGACTGGATGGTCACAATAGGCCTTGGGGCCTCACAATTTAGTGATCTGGCTGGGCAAAGGCAGCCAGAACTGGTGAACTAGGGATCTCTGTTTGGGGCCACCTCAGCTCTCCTGCGGGTACGTCCCCAGGCAGCTGTGAGGATGCCTCCCAGCCTGGGTAGACAAACATGTACTAGCACGATAAATGCAGCAGTCCTGGGCAGCGGCTCAGGCTACATACCCAGGGTGGCTGGCTCCTCCTGCAGCATAGGCCTCTGTGGCCACACTGTGGGTAACTCAAGCAGAGCTAGCACGTGTCTGTACACTTGGGATGGGAAAGAGTCACTATTTACTGGAGTTCCCACCCACGGCCCCCTCGTCTGTCGCACTAGGTCATTCCTCTGTGCCCTCCAGGTTGGCTGCATGGGCAGCGTAGGATGGGCAGTGGTCTCTCTGCTCAATCTGCACTTTAATGATGGACTTCTTCTGGTTGGACATGGTGGCCGTCACCTTGATCTCCTGGCTGGTCACCTCCAGCTCACCATCCTTGCCATCAGTGAGCCTCCTTTTCTGGAAGGACTCGCACATGTAGGGACGGTCGAGGCTGTACATGTAGTGGTAGAGGCGCTCCATGCTGTGGAAGTGCTTCCTGCCAGTGAAGAGCTCGAGGGCAAACTCCATGTCATAGAGCAAGCGGTCGAAGGGGTTGGAGAACATGATGGCCAGGGTGAAGGCGTCGGACTTGTAGCTCAACACCCCGACGCTCCCGCGGGCTGTGTATCTTGTTTTCACAAACAGGAAGCTCCCCGAGGAGCCGGGAGGGATCTGGGGCACAAGCTCTATCATGCACCAGCCGCTGAAACAGTAATTCCTGGAGGAAAACACCACGTGGTTCCTTCATTACACAACATCCTGAACAATAATTAATAACTGCATCCCAGCATCAGAGGAATCCTGACCCTAGGGGCTGGGGTGGGTCACAGACCAGCTGCTTTTCTGCAGAGGGGACACACAGGTCACTGGACAAGAGAGCACAGCCCCACCTCGGCCAGTCCCCAGAGCAGAGGGGTCTTTCCTGCATGACCAATGCACAAGATGGTACCGGTTCCTAGCTGGTAAAATGTTATGTGGTCATGCACATTATGTTGTTAATTACAGTTTAGAGGTCATACACAGTCAGACAGACCTACCATACAGCTGCATAGGAGTGTGCGTATGTGGGTATATGTGTGTGTACATGCAGTATGTGGAGTTGGTGAACTAAATACACTGAACACCTTTACAATTAATCACACGCCTATCGCCATGTCACCTGCCCCCAGTCCATCTCCCTGGGACTTACTCGCCAACCTCCCAAGTGGCTTCCAAGAGCCGTTCCCTCTCAAATCAACTGGCCAGGGAAATGTTTCCCCATGCCCTGAAAAAATGTGTTTTTTCCCCCTAAAATAGCCTCAGCCCTAGTCCTGGACACACAAAATATCCTGGCTTGAAGGTCCAATATAATCTTGTGCCCCTGCAGGGATAGACACTTCCAATTTAACCCAGAGGGCAGGGGGATTTGTGGTGACCCAATGGGACATACAGCGCTGACCTAATATACAGGAATGTACGGATGGGGTGTATGGGAACGGATAGACAGATATTCAGTAGCAGACA
Organism: Chrysemys picta bellii; assembly: GCF_011386835.1. Classification (NCBI taxonomy): domain Eukaryota; kingdom Metazoa; phylum Chordata; order Testudines; family Emydidae; genus Chrysemys; species Chrysemys picta. The sequence continues at coordinate 9,041,788 of NC_088807.1, forward strand.
CATACCCCACGCCCTGGCACATCTTTATAGACACTAGTCACGGGCTGACTTGGGAAGCCGTGTGGAGGGGGTTATGGGAACCTGCTTACCTGGGGAATTCAAGGGTCACGTCTCTGGTGTTGTTGGTTATCTGGATGCCCACACACCGGCCTACATCCACCTCCTGAACCAGCCTTTCAACGTTAGTCATCTCGCAGCAATGAGGGATTGTTCAGCAGCAGCTCCCACAGAGCACCCCAGCCCCTCTCTGGGCAGAGCCGACTCACTGAACTCCCAGCCCCTGCCTAGCACCAGGTCCAGCGCTCAGCGTGTGCTTCCTGCTAGCTGAGGTGGAGTCCACGCTTTGCCAGTGGGGGCAGGGCTGTGGACAGGCAGGATGTGGCGGGGAAGGAAGTGTGGGTGGGGGCTAATCTGCAAAAGGAAATCTGGGCTAATCAATCTTGGGGAGAGCAACACAATGGTTGAGGAGGCTTGTTGCCAGTTCTCAATAATCAGTTTGTCCTGCTCCTTACAGGGATCTACGTGACCTGTACCAGTGCAGGCCGGGGACCTGATTGGGCAGCTATGGGCACACAAAGCAAATCTGGTGCTGGAGGGGCATAGGGAATGGGACGGCCGTACCAGGAGCCTGTGTGCAGAAAAGGACAAGAATGGTCCAGGAGTTGGAAAAGCTCTCATACAAAGACAGCTTGGAAAGCCGGGGATTGTTACCTTAGATGGGATGGAGGAGAGAGGACAGGAAAGAAGATCCATATATAATGAAGGGTCAGCAGAGAGATGATTGGGAGCTTCTGGTCTCCCTGTCACATCACAGAGGAAGGGGACTCTCAATGCCACTAAAAGATGGGAAATTCAAAACCAAGAAAAGGAAATCTTTTATCACATGACATGCAATTTGCCAGTGGAACTCACTGCCACATGAAGTCATTGAGGCCAAGAATTTAGCAACATTCAAAACGAGATTAGAGGAAGTGTCACTCAGTGGCTATCACATTGGAGAGGAACTCAGGAGTCCTAGGCTGTGCTCCTGGCTCTGCCACTGGCCTGCTGGGTGACCTTGGGAGAGTCATTTTGCTGCTCTGTTCCTCAGTTTCCTCCACCGTGCAATGGCGAAACTATCCCTCTGTCCATCCCTATATACACCTCTCTACATATCTGCCCATTCCTCCCCATACTGACCCATCTAGAGTCCATCACTGTAACGTGGCGCAGTGGCTCAGCTCTCCACGTGGGCGGTGGGGAGGGTAACTTGGCCCCTCTCTCACCGGGTGCTGTGAGGCTGTAACTCACTGTGGGACCCTGAGGTGGAGCACGCCGTGGCCCTGTGAAGCAGCAGCAGCAGCTGTACAGACTGTTTATCTGCATGTATCGTTTTTCTGGGAATGTTGACCATGTCTCTATTTCCAATGTGCTGCATTAGGTAAGATCAAACAATGTTAGTGGCTTATTGAGGAAATGCACACAAGCATAAGGATTACCCCAGGAACTGTGTGCAATAGAAACCTCTCGGAGATAGCAAACAGTTCCCCTTGTAAAAAGAACAGGAGTACTTGTGGCAGCTTAGAGACTAACAAATTTACTAGAGCATAAGCTTTTGTGGGCTACAACCCACTTCTTCGGATGCATATAGAGTGAAACATATATTGAGGAGATATATATACACACATACAGAGAGCATGAACAGGTGGGAGTTGTCTTACCAACTCAGAGGCCAATTAAGTAAGAGAAAAAAACTTTTGAAGTGATAATCAAGATAGCTCAGTACAGACAGTTTGATAAGAAGCAAGTGTGAGAATACTTACAAGGGGAGATACAAACATTGAATCTAATGGCTCAGCCATTCCCAGTCCTTATTTAATCCTGAGTTGATCGTGTCTAGTTTGCATATCAATTCCAGCTCAGCAGTCTCTCCTTGGAGTCTGTTTTTGAAGTTTTTCTGTTTTAAGATAGCCACATGCAGATCTGTCATAGAATGACCAGACAGGTTAAAGTGTTCTCCCACTGGTTTTTGAGTATTATGATTCCTGATGTCAGATTTGTGTCCATTAATTCTTTTGCATAGAGACTGTCCGGTTTGGCCAACGTACATGGCAGAGGGGCATTGCTGGCACATGATGGCATATATCACATTGGTAGATGTGCAGGTGAACGAGCCCCTGATGGTATGGCTGATGTGATTAGGCCATCACATCAACTCTGATTTTACAGAGATGATTTCTACCTTTTTCTTTAATTAAAAGCCTTCTTTTTAAGAACCTGATTGATTTTTCCTTGTTTTAAGATCCAAGGGGTTTGGATCTTGATTCACCAGGAGTTGGTGGGAGGAAGGAGGGGAATGGTTAATTTCTCCTTGTTTTAAGATCCAAGGGGGTTGGATCTGTATTCACCAGGGAATTGGTGAAAGTTTTTCAAGGCTTCCCAGGGAGGGAATCCATTGGAAATGGTGGCAGCGGAACCAGAGCTAAGCTGGTAGTTAAGCTTAGAAGTTTTCATGCAGGCCCCTACATTTGTACCCTAAAGTTCAAAGTGGGGATACAGCCTTGACATGTTCCCCTTGTGTCGAGCTCCTTGAAAGCTAGGGCAACTTGTGCCTTAAGAATCTGCCAGCCTGTTTATCACTCAGGGAGAGAATTTGCTAATTTGTATCCTACCTATCTAGTGTGTTAAGCTCAGTTTGCCGCTTTTGTTTATTTACTAAGGTAATCTGTTTTGTTCTGTTTGCTATCCCTTTAACCACTTAAAATTTATCTGTGGTAAGAAGAGGGTCTGAAACATAAGGCCATGTATCAGAGGCCTGGTATGGGGCCTGAGGCCTGGGCTAAAGTAGTCAAAACCTTGCTGATAAGAAGGAAAGTTAAATTGGGAACAAGAGGCAGGCCCTGCTCACAGAATTTGGCAAGCACAGGACTGGTATTGCAAAAAAACATATTCCTAAGAAGTGCTAGGCACAAAGCACTCACACAAGCACATTCCAGAAAGGTGGTACCAGAACACCCCGATAAACACAGTCCCCAAAGATAACAGGAACACGCCAACCCATCTTAAGGATAAGGTCAGGATAACAGCATGATGAATAGAGATGTTTTGATCAAACCTACAGGTACAAGGCAATGGGTGGCACCCTGATACATCAAGGGTGATACGTAACTTGTTTATATTGGTGTGTTAAAAATGTATCTCAGAAGGAGTGTCTTTGTCCAGCCAAGGGGGCAGTGGAAAGTCCTGCCACTGACTGAGCTGTGCCCATTGTCATGGGCATACATGTGCTAGTGTATCTATAGACATTGACCCGGAGAGCTAGGATTGTGCTTTGCTGACAATAAACCTGACCAGGCACCTTCGCACCTTAATGGATTTTGTGTCCTTGGGTGGTTTGCTCAAGATCTGATGTTCCAGCTATCTGCACAGAGATGGGACTAGATGGGACCCCCACAAACACACACACACACACACACATCTGACAAAGCTATCTTTCGTAGTTGTTAAACTTATTTTGTTGATTATTAAGCCCAGTTTATGTAATTTCTAACTGGGGGGGGCAAGAAGTCGTGCACATCTCTCTTCACACTGAGGAAGGGGGCAGATTGTTATGAGCTTGCATTTGTGCAAGACAGTATTATTTTGGGTTTATCTCCCAAAAGGGCTGTGCATGTGAGTGCTGGGGGAATCCTCTCACACAGAGCTGACTTCAGCCTCTGCCTAACTGAAAGCCACAGGTCCCCATGGCTGGGGGGCAGGAGGGATGTTTTCAATGTCTGAGGACATTATCCCAAGTATTATCTGTCAGGAATTTGCAGCTAAGCGAAAGACTGACCTGCTCTAGAGAGCATAAGGAAGTGTGTCATAGAGGGAACTCCAGGAAGGTGGGGGGAGGGGAGAAGTTTTTTTGAAGAGGACAGGAAACTGTATAGGGAGGCTCCCATGGGAAGGAACAGTTGGTTGTACCAGCCAGCACTGGGGGGAATTAATACTGCGGGTAACTTGGGGGTACAGAGGATGTATGGCAGGCTAAGCAGGAATTTCTACTGGCCAGGAATACAGAATGATGTGAGCGATTATTTCAGGCCTTGTGTGGTATGTCAGAAGAGCGAAAAACCTGTAGGCCCCCAGAGGGCTCCCCTGATTTATAGAATCATAGAATATCAGGGTTGGAAGGGACCTCAGGAGGTCATCTAGTCCAACCTCCTGCTCAAAGCAGAATCAATCCCCAACCAATCCCCAGTCTTCCCTTACCTGTCATACAGGAGGCATTCCTGAGGGTGCCAATGGACATTGTGGGTCCAATGCCGTGCCCCACTCGGAGAGGGAACAAGTATATCTTAGTGGTGGTGAATTTTACCACTAGATATCCTGAGGTAGACGCTCTGTCCAGTATAGAAGCTGAGACAGTGGCAAGAGCCCTGCTCACTATATTCAGCAGAGTTGGCTTCCCTAAGGACATTTTGTCTGATCTGGGGGCAAACTTTATGTCGCAGTTGTTCAACGAGCTATGGAAGGTGTGTGGTGTGAAACAACTTATGACTGCCCCTTTCAGCCCCCAGGCCAATAGGTTGGTGGAAAGGTTCAATAGGATCCTAAAATCCATGCTGGGAATGTATGCCAAGAAAAGAGGCCACAGTTGGGACGAGTTATTGCCATTCCTGCTTACAGGGAGATACCCCAAGAGTCCATGGGGTTTTCTCCATTTGACCTTCTATATGGAAGAAAAGTGAGGGGACCAAAACACCTCCAAGAAAGTCAGGCCAAACAAAAGGTGTGGTATGATAAAAATACTTGTAAATGCAATTTTGGCATAGGAGACTTGGTGATGGTATTCAACCCTGCGAAAAGGTTCAAAATGCAAAACTCCTAGGAGGGGCCCTACGAGGTGGTAGAAGTTGCAAATGAGGACACGTATCAAGTTAAAAAGCCCCACAATGATACTGTTCCCCAACTTGTACATGTGAACTGGCTCAAAGCCTTCCATAGTAGAGAGGCTGGAGTAAGCATGATCTGTTGAGTCAAAGGGGAAACTGAGGCACACCCACTCACTGATTTGATGAATGAATGACGAGATGGGTCAACTCTGGAAAGTATAGAAATCTGTAATGAATTAACACCAGTCGAAAGGCGGGGAGGTGTTGTAAGTGCTGCAAGGGTAAAGCAAGGTATTTTCCAACTAGCCAGGGAAAATGCACTTGCTGTCCCATAGAACCCTCACAAAAGGGACACAATCCCTTCCCCCCCTTCCAGGCCTTGCAGGGCCACTGGTAAGGTGGAAGATCAAATTCGTACAGAGATACAAAATATGTTGGCCATGGGAGTAATCAGGGAATCTGACCACTCGTGGGCATCCCCTGTGGTCTGGTCCCCAAAAGGGATGGCACTGTAAGATTTTGTGTGGGCTATAGAAAACCTAATGCTGTTACTGTAACAGACGCATACCCCATGCCAAGAATTGAAGATATGCTGGATGTGCTGAGCCAAGCCAAATATCTCAGTACTTTTGATTTAACTAGAGTTACTGGCAGATCCCTCTGGAGGAAAAGGCAGAACAGAAATTTCCTTTTATCACTGATATAGGGCTCTATGAATTCACAGTGTTACCTTTTGGTTTGGTAAATGCTGGTGTAACCTTCCAGAGATTGGTCAACAAAGTGTTAAATGGTTTACAGAACTATGGAAGGGCATACATAGATGACATCGCTGTATTCAGCAACACCTGGGACCACAAGGAGCACCTGGGAGTTCTGCTATCAAAATTCAAGGAGGTTGGTCTAACCATAAAACCCTCCAAGTGCAAGATAGGGGCAGCCAAAGTCCCTTATCTAGGATATTGGGTCAGGGGAGAGGGGCAAATATCCTCCAACTCTCTTAAGGTGGAAGCCATTGTCAAGTGGCCTGTGCCACAAATGAAGGTCCAGTTCTTCATAGGCTTGGCAAACTATTACAGGAGTGTGGTAGTAGAGAAAAGGATAAAGGGAATTTGAACACAGATATCTTAGTTTCTAGAAATAGAGGAAGAGTCAGGCTAACACTAGCTCTAATAACGTGAGATTTCAGGCAAGGCCTGGGCAAGTGGAAAACAAGTGTCTTGTGTTAGATAAGAATGGAACACAGACTGTAGCAGGAACTGCTGAGAAAAGTAAGATATCAGAAGGAATATGTAAACAAGATGCGGCTGTTGATCATTATTGTCTGTAACAGAAGGTATAAATGCTTGCTCTAATTGTTTATCTAACGGAGACCTGCCCGTGTGTACTCTCCCATGCATATTGCAATTGCTGGAAATAAAGCTGCCTCTGGCTTGTTGCTTCAGACTCAGAGTGAGGACTTCGTTTTCCTCCACAGGAGGTTTGGGAGAGTTCAGCAACATTGTATCTCCAATCACAGACTTATCTAAAAAGCACCAACCTACTCAGGTGATTTGGTCAGAGGAGTGCCAGAAGGGTTTTGATAAGGTAAAGGCACCCTTGTCTGCAGAGCCTGTGCTGGCCAGCCCTGACTTTGATAAGATTTTTGAATTGTGCACCGATGCATCTGACACTGGGTTGGGTGCTGTACTGATAGACAGGGCCGGATTAATTTTTTGTAGGTCCGGCACCAAACATATTGGTGGGCCCCCATGTGGTTGTGATGAACCCCTTCCAGATATGGTCCTAGCGTGACAGCATCATTGATGCCATAGTAAATGTGGTATTGCCGGGATGGGAATGAAAACATTTATTCAAACTCAAAAGATATTTGAAGCCAAACCGAGACCTCCACTCAGCCCATAGAGAACAAACTGGGCTAACATCAATGTACTCAGAACACCACTGAATTTGGTTTGTGTGGGAGTGGGGTTGTTTGTTAGTTTTGTCTTTTTTCTTTAAACACTCAGGGCCTGCTTAGGGCCCTGAACACAAGTGCTTAATTAGCACAGTTATGAGCCATATTAAGCCCGGATGCAGCAGTCAGCGTTGTCACACCTGCATCTCCCCACCACCACCTCCTCCATCCAAAGTTATGTTTCCTAAATCCATTTTTTGAAAGCTGCATTTTCTACTTTGGTACAATAAGGTTTACAAAACTTTGGGGCGGGGTGTGGGGAGGAAAATTGCTAGTGCTCATCTTTTGCAGGGAGAAAGGGCCACTGAAACACACACACTTTACCACAAAGGCTACCACAATCCAGCCTCAAGTTCCTACCCCAATCTTCACACCTGGACTCTCCTCCCATCCCTCCTACTGTCCCCATCCCATACAACTAACCCCCTAACAAAGGCTCTCCTCAATCTCCCTGCTACTGCCCACTCCCTACACACTTTCACCCTAGGGCTGTCACCTCCCTCTCTTCTACTACCCCCTTCTACACACACACACACACACTGAGCCAACCCCCACCTTCAACCCAGACTCTCCCCTCCCTCCCCCTGCCACACCAACCCCCGCCTTAACACCCTGCTTCTCCTACGTCCCCCACACGGAGTCACTGCCAGCTTCCCCATCGCACCCAGACTTGCCCCACAACTGCCCCTTTCCCCCAAAACTGGACTGCACCCCCTCCCCTCCCCGGGGTGCAGGGAGGTAGTTTCTGGGCATTCCCACTGGCAGGGGGCAGGGCAGCCAGCACTGACAAATCCCGGTGTCACTGCCCCCCCCTGCTCCCAGGCACCACAGACAATCGGTGTGTGAGGGGGTGCTGAGGAGGTGTGAGGGGAGTGCAGGGTCAGGGCTGGGCCAGGGGCTCAGGGAGCTGGGGGGGTGCAGGGTAAAGGTGGGGCGACAGGTGATAGGGGCGGAATGAGGGAGGGGATCCGGCCAGGGCCAAGAGCTCTGCCGCGGTCCCAGCAGAGGAAAGAGCTAGCTCTCATCCCTCACCCCATGGCCCTGACCAAGCTCTCATCACCTCCCGCCCCGGCCGGAGCCACGGGTCAGGGGCTGAGAGTAGCCAGCAGTGGTGTGGCCTCAGCCGGAAGAGGCTGGGCAGGGTGGGAATCAGGCTGAGCTGGCTGAGGGGTACATGCCTAGGGCGGCAGAAGAGCTGGCGGCACTCCTGTCTAAACCATAATTCATGGCATTGAGGGCTAGCTATTAAAAAAAACCAAACAGTATATTATGCAAAACTTCACAAACATTGGTCTCCCATTGTGTCGTCAGGGCTGGCATGAGTGGGAGGAGAAGTGCCTCTCAGTGCCCACCATGGAGCAGGTTGGCCCACAGCCTGGGTGAGCCTTTGTGTGCTGGGAGACTCTCAGGTTATGTCTACACTGAGCCCTGATTCTGACTCAGGTTTGATCCCAAGCCCACCATCTGTCCACACACAAATCACATCAGCAAGGACTCAGGACCTGGGTCCTAGGACCCCGTTGGGGGATGTGTCAGAGCCCAAGTCCCATCCAAACTCTGTCGTGTCACAGTTTGGATACAGGTCAAGCCACAGACCCAAGGCAGTAGGTCTGCATAGTGCAGTACGGACATATTAGCATGGCTATGAGACATGGATCCAGCAATTGTAAACTCGCACAGCCCACACACCCCTCCCCACTGGCTCCACTCATTCTTATTGTTACTTATTTTCTGATTCCTTGTAACCAGTAAAAGGCCCAGTCATTTCTCAGGAAAGCTTGACCAGCTTGTGTGGGCAGCGTGCCACCCACCCAGCCAGGGGCATGAGATCTCCAGACACTCAGTCTCTACAGACTCCCTTCTCTCCCCTCTCTGTCTCCCCCTTTTTCCACCCTCTCCTCCTGTCCTCCTCAGTACAATCCCCAAGCACCTGCCACTCCTAGCTCTCTAATAATCACAACAACCATGTTGCACCCATGTGAATTGCAGAGGGAACGGCTGTTCAGCTTCCTTGGGGCTCCTCAAGCGAAGTCCCCCCAGGGTCAGTCCTGGGGCCGGTTTTGTTCAATATCTTCATTAATGATCTAGAAGATGGCGTGGATTGCACCCTCAGCAAGTTTGCAGCTGATACTAAACTGGGAGGAGTGGTAGATATGCTGGAGGGTAAGGGTAGGATACAGAAGGACCTAGACAAATTAGAGGATTGGGCCAAAAGAAATATGATGAGGTTCAACAAGGACAAGTGCAGAGTCCTGCACTTAGGACCGAAGAATCCCATGCACTGCTACAGACTAGGTACCGAATGACTGGGCAGCAGTTCTGCAGAAAAGGACCTAGGGGTCACAGTGGACAAGAAGCTGGATATGAGTCAACAGTGTGCTCTTGTTGCCAAGAAGTTTAATGGCATTTTGGGCTGTATAAGTAGGGGCATTGCCAGCAGATCGAGGGACATGATCATTCCCCTCTATTCAACATTGGTGAGGCCTTATCTGGAGTACTGTGTCCAGTTTTGGTCCCCACACTACAAGAAGGATGTGCAAAAGTTGGAGAGTCCAGCAGAGGGCAACAAAAATGATTAGGGGGCTGGAGCACATGACTTATGAGGATAGGCTGAGGGAACTGGGATTATTTAGTCTGCAGAAGAGAAGAATGAGGGGGGATTTGATAGCTGCATTTAACTACCTGAAAGGGGGTTCCAAAGAGGATGGAGCTAGACTGTTCTCAGTGGTAGCAGATGACAAAACAAGGAGTAATGGTCTCAAGTTGCAGTGGGGGAGGTTTAGGTTGGATATTAGGAAAAAAAATTTCACTAGGAGGGTGGTGAAGCACTGGAATAGGTTACCTAGGGAGGTGGTGGAATCTCCTTCCCTAGAGGTTTTTAAGGCCCGGCTTGACAAAGCCTTGGCTGGGATGATTTAGTTGGTGTTGGTCCTGCTTTGAGCAGGGGGTTGGACTAGATGAGCTCCTGAGGTCCCTTCCAACCCTGATATTCTATGATTGCATCCAGCTTCCCTCACTGCTGCACTTTGCACCAGCTGGTAAATGTAGCTACAAATCATGGGCTGCATGTAATGGAGGCTGGGAAAGGCTAAGCCTCACCAAACCTCATGCTGCCAGGGGGAGGGGGCAGAGTGGCAGATTTGGGGCCCTGGAAAAATCTTCCCCCAGCCATGGTCCCAGGGCTGGAGGAGCTCTTGTCCCTGCTGCGGCCCCAGGGCCGCATCAGGGGCACAGAGCTTTTCTGGTCTCGGGGTGCCTGGGGTGAGGGTTGCCAAGTGTCCAGTTTTTGACTGGAACCTCCATTTGAAAAGGAAATTGGGCAGCGTTCAGGCAGCACAGCTGACCTGGTGCTGAAAGTCCGGTTGGCTGCAGTAAGGAAGAGCAGCAGTTGCAGCTGGAACCACATGGAGGAGCTGTTCTCTGCTCAGCTGCTAACGCCTGAAAGCGAGCACTGGCTGGCTTGCGGACCAGGCTCCAAGAGGTAGGTGCTGTCCAGCCCCCCTTCTGTCCCGCCATGCCCTGATTGCCCCGGCCTTGGCCCCTTGACACCTGGACCGACCCCTCCCAAGCCATGCCCCTCGTTCCGGGGACTTACCCCCGCTGTGTCCCGCTGTGCCCTGATTGGGCAGGCTCCGCATCAGCTCCTCCCAGCCTGGTTCTGGAGGCAGCAGGTGAGTCCAGGGAGAGCTGGAAGTCAGCGAGGTGGGGGTGAGGAGTGAGTGGGGGGCAGGGCCTCAGGGGAAGAGGTGGGGCAGGGTGGACAAGGGTGTTCAGTTTTCAGCCATTAGAAAGTTGGCAACATGGAAGGGGGGGGGAAGTAGTGAGCGAGGAGCGGGGCCATGAGGGAAGATGCAGAATGGGGTGGGGCCCTGGGTGGGGCCACAGGTGATAAGGGCGGAATGAGGGAGGGGATCCGGCCAGGGCCAAGAGCTCTGCCACAGTCCCAGCAGAGGCAAGAGCTAGCTCTCATCCCCCCACCCTATGGCCCTGACCAAGCTCTCATCGCCTCTCGCCCTGGCCGGAGCCACGGGTCAGGGGCTGAGACTAGCCAGCAGTGGTGTGGCCTCACCCGGAAGAGGCTGGGCAGGGTGGGAGTCAGGCTGAGCTGGCTGAGGGGTACATGCCTGGGAAAGGCACCGGCACTTTGCACTTCCGCTGAGCCCCGGTAGGAGGCTCCCTTTAATAAATGAAAGGCGGGTAGCTCCCTTTTATGAACACCCAGCTAGCCAGTTAGCTATAAAGTCCCTCTTGGTGGCTGTTTTCTGCTTGCTTTACCTGTAAAGGGTTAACAAAGTTCCCCAGGTAAAGGGCACCTGACCCAAAGAGCCAATGGAAAGACTAGAACTTTTTAAAATGGGAAAGAAACTTTCCCTTTGTCTGTTGTTCTCTGAAGAAGGGGACGTGGAGCAGCAATGCTATACGCAGGAATGCTGTGTAAGGCTTGAACCACGTATGAAAATTTATCAGATCGTATCTAGAATTACTTATTGAAACCCCCCAAATATGTAAGTAAATTAGGAATGTTTAGCTAGACGTGATCAGGTTTATTTTTTTATTTTGACTTTTGGGTCTTCTCTTTGCTAACCCCAGGTGCTTTTGTTTGCTTGTAACTTTTAAGCTGAGCCCCGAAGAAAGCTGTTTTGGGTGCTTAATTTTTGTAATTGTTTCTTTTAAGATCTAACAAAAAGTCTAAGTTCCAGATGTATTTTTTTCCTTTTTATTTTTAATAAAATTTGCCTTTTTTAAGAACAGGATTGGATTGTTGGTGTCCTAAGAGGTTTGTGCATGTTGTTTGATTAGCTGGTAGCCACAGCTAATTTCCTTTGCTTTCTTTCTCAGCTCTTCCCTGGAGGGGGTTGAAAGGGCTTGAGGGTACCCCACAGGGAGGAATTTCCAAGTGCTCCTTCCTGGGTTCAAAGGGGTTTTTTTGCATTTGGGTGGTGGCAGCGTTTACCAAGCCAAGGTCAGAGAGAAGCTGTAACCTTGGGAGTTTAATACAAGCCTAGAGTGGCAAGTATTACATTTTAGAATCCTTGTGGGCCCCACCTTCTGCACTCAGAGTGACAGAGTGGGGATTCAGCTTTGACACGCTCGTAGCAGGAAAAAGAGATGGGGATGGCAGCACAGCTCCACCAGTCAGGGTGTGGGAAGCCCGCTGAGTCCCGTTTCTTCCTTGCCCACAGCCACAGTGACCACTGTTCGGCAGTAGGTGTCTGACTCTGAAGCATGCACAGGACTGCGTTGAATCTGCAGCAGGAGGGGATGGGAGAAGTGAGTGGGGGAGGAGCTGTGAGGGAAGTGGGGACAAGGTGGTGCTGGCTTGGAGTGGGTGTGAAAAAATATACCTATACCATAGAACTGGAAGGGACCTCAAAAGTTCACCAAGTCCAGCCCCCTACTTTCACTAGCAGGACCAAGTACTGATGATTTTGCCCTAGATCCCTAAGGGGTCCCCTCAAGGATTGAACTCACAACCCTGGGTTTAGCAAGCCAATGCTCAAACCACTGAGCTATCCCTTCCCCTGTATGCCATGGTTACCCTGTACATGATTAATTCATCTTAGCTGTCAGGCACAATGAAGTAGCCAGAGCAATGCTTTGTCTTTCAATAATCTACAACCATGGTTCTCAACCTGTTTATCATTGTGGGTCGCATATGCAGACACAAAGTGTTACCTGGGCTGCAGGTTGAGAACCACATTGCCCCCCACCTAACCCACCCTCCCCCAAACCCCTATGCCCAGCTCCCTCTGCCCAGAGACCACTCCACAGAGTGGCACCAGGAGCAGAGGGCTGGGGTGCAGTGTGGGTGGCAGGGACCCCCAAGCCTGGACCCTGCTGCACAGAGACCCCCAGACCCTGCCCCTGCTGCTGTGCGGGGCTAGATGGGAGCCCACAGCCCTGCCCCCAACCCTGCTGTGAGGAGTCAGGTGGCAGCTGGGACCCCAAGCCCACCTTTAACACACAGCTGTGTGGGCCACAATTGAGAACCGCTGATCTACAGCTATGGGCCTAAATAAGCACTGTAGGTGCCTTTAAAAAATACAACTGGCAGCTGCTTAAGCTGACATAAGATCACTATATGGTGATTGATTCCTTGGTGGCATCTTCTTTAGATGCATTCATGCCGGTAATGGACATTGCACTGTGAGAACCCAGTTGCCAGTACAAGTAGATCCAGTGCTTTAGAGGGTCCTGGAAAAGGAAACTTTGTTTTGATTGTTAACCTCCCACAACCTTTACATTGTGGTCCCCAACTATCAAGAGTTACATGCTGCCTCTACCTGAGTTCCCGTCCTGCACTCTACCCACACGGTGACACCTCCTCTAGTCGTGTTTCGAGTCTTGCTAAGTTCTTGGCCTCAATGGCTTCCTGTGGCAGTGCGTTCCCCTTCCCCAGGCAAATTGCACATTGTGCGATACAAGATGCGATTTCAACCAGAAATAGTTGACCACAAGCTAAATATGAGTCAACAGTGTGATGCTGTTGCAAAAAAAGCAAACATCAGGGAGAACAGAAGCTCCTGATCACCTTTCTGCAGACCCTCCATTATATAATTTAGCATGTGCTTAACACCCACCGGCAGCCAAGCTCCCCTCTCTCCCCAGCAGCGCCTCCTGCTCGCTAGCAGCCCCACTGATCAGCTCCTTCCCTCCCTCCCAGTGCCTCCCGCCCACCGTGGATCAGCTGTTCCACAGTGTGCAGGCGTGCTGGGAAGGAGGGGAAGGTGCGTTGATGGGGTACGCTCAGGGGAGGAGGCGGAACTTGGCAGGAAGAGGTGGGATGGGGTGGGGCCTTGGGGGAAGGGATCGAGTTGGAGCGGGGCCTGTGGCTGAGCAGGGGTGGTGCACCTCTGGGGAAAGTTGGAAGCCGGTTCCTGTAGATGGGGATGTTTTGTTTGAACTCGCAGGTACAAGGTCTAGGGTTGGTAACTAGCCACGTCTGGCGTGGCACACGTAACTTGTTGGTACCAATGTATAAAAAGAGGAGTCATAGGAGGGGCGTCTTTGGCCAGCCAAAGGAGCAGTGTCCTGGTGCCTGACTGAGCTGGTACCATGGTCAGGGGCATACGTGTGTTAGTGCACCTGTAACTGCGGAGCCAGGGCGCTGGTACCCTGCTGTTAAGTTGAGAAATCTTGTTGCTGCTCCAACGCTGTCCAGGCTGATAAGCTCTTACAGCTGTTCCGTGCTGCTGTTCGTGGAGCTCCGGTGTCAGCGGCACAAGCAGAGAGCAGCCTGCTAAGTCAGCAGACCACAATGTGAGTTGTTGAGAGACCACAGGCTCGGTTCGGTGGCAAAGGTTTATGGGTCCTAGTGCCCTCGCTCCATGGTTACAGGTATCTTAACGCATGTATGCCCACAACACTGGTACCAGTTCAGTTTCATAGACTCACAGGCTTTAAGGTCAGAGCGGACCATCATGATCCTCTCTGATCTCACCCACCCACTCCTGTACCAGACCCTTAACCTCTGGCTGAGTTACTGAAGTCCTCAGATCATGAATTAAAGACTTCAGGTTACAGAGAATCGACAATTTACACTAGTTTAAACCTGCAAGTGACCCATGCCCGAGTCAATGCACCAGTAGCTGCCCCCTCGGCTGGTCAAAGATGCCTCACCTATGACTTCTCCTTTTTTACATTGATACAAACAAGTTACATATTCCACTCCAGATGTGGCTAGTTACCAACCCTACACCTTGTACCTGTGAGTTCAAACAAAACATCCCCATCCATTGTCCTGTCATCCCATCCTTATTTTATGAGGGGTAGGTGTGTTCCTGTACCATCTTGGAAGGAGGTGTTTGTGTACGTAGTTACGTGAGAACTCTGGGTGTTCCTGTCCATACTCCTCGGTCAGGGACATGCTTACCTGGTTAGCCAATACCTGCTGGGTTGCTATTCTGCCAGGGCCAGGCCTACTCTGGTTCACAGCCTCTGGTTCACACTGCTAGTTATGCCTATGGCACAAGCAAGGACTACCCCGGTCTTTCCAAGCTCTCTTTGTATATGCGTTTTTCCATTTCCTGCATCATTCTTGTCCTTTTCTGCACACAGGACCCAGGTGTAACCATTGATTTTGATAATAGCATGAGCATATTCACCATCCCATTCCCTATGTCCATCCAGGACCGGGTTTGCTTTGTGCCTGCAGCTGCCTATTGATCTGCCTGCAGAGATGCCCGGGCTCCCACCCTGCACTATACGGGTAGTGTAAGGAGCAGGAGAAGTGGATTGCCAGAAAATGATTTCTATTTCTCCAATATGAGGAGCCTCCCCCTCCTTGGTTAGACAGGACTTCCTTTTGCAGAAACCCTGAGGACTAGAGATCTTCACATCCTGACACTGTCGTTTATAGACCCTGCCCCACAGGCAAAGCATTCGCTGCACCTCAGCTAGCAAGAAGCACACACAGCTGGTGCTTATCCTGAATGCTTGGCTGGGGCCTGGGAGGGCAGTGAGTCGGCTTTGCCCAGAGAGGGGCTGGTGGTGCTCTGCAGGAGCTGCTGCTGAACAATCCCTCTTTGCTGTGAGATGAATAACGTTGAAGGGCTGGTCCTGGAGGCGAATGCAGGCCGGTGTGTGGGCATCGAGATAACCAACAACACCAGAGACGTGACCCTTGAGTACCCCAGGTAAGCAGGTTCCCACAGCCCCCTCCACACGGCTTCCCAAGTCATCCTGCGGCTGGTGTCTATACACATGTGCCAGGGTATAGGGTATGTGTCTGCTACTGAATATCATCTGCAAACACTTGGAAGGTGGTAAGGTGATAGGGAATAGCCAGCATGGATTTGTAAAGAACAAATCATGTCAAACCAATATGATAGCTTTCTTTGATAGGATAACGAGCCTTGTGGATAAGGGAGAAGCTGTGGATGTGGTATATCTAGATTTTAGTAAGGCATTTGATATGGTCTCGCATGATATTCTTATCGATAAACTAGGCAAATACAATTTAAATGGGGCTACTATAAGGTGGGTGCATAAATGGCTGGATAACCGTACTCAGAGAGTTGTTATTAATGGTTCCCAATCCTGCTGGAAAGGCATAGCAAATGGGTTTCCACAGAGGTCTATTTTGGGACTGGCTCTGTTCAATATCTTCACTAATGACTTAGATGTTGGCATAGAAAGTACACTTATTAAGTTTGCAGATGATACCAAACTGGGAGGGATTGCAACTGCTTTGGAGGACACAGTCATAATTCAAAATGATCTGGACAAATTGGAGAAATGGTCTGAGGTAAACAGGATGAAGTTTAACAAAGACAAATGCAAAGTGCTCCACTTAGGAAGGAACAATCAGTTTCACACATATAGAATGGGAAGAGACTGTCTAGGAATGAGTACGGCAGAAAGGGATTTAGGGGTTATAGTTGACCACAAGCTAAATATGAGTCAACAGTGTGATGCTGTTGCAAAAAAAGCAAACGTGATTCTGGGATGTATTAACAGGTGCGTTGTGAGCAATACGCGAGAAGTCATTCTTCCGCTCTACTCTGCGCTGGTTAGGCCTCAACTGGAGTATTGTGTCCAGTTCTGGGCACCGCATTTCAAGAAAGATGTGGAGAAATTGGAGAGGGTCCAGAGAAGAGCAACAAGAATGATTAAAGGTCTTGAGAACATGACCTATGAAGGAAGGCTGAAAGAACTGGGTTTGTTTAGTTTGGAAAAGAGAAGACTGAGAGGGGACATGATAGCAGTTTTCAGGTATCTAAAAGGGTGTCATAAGGAGGAGGGAGAAAACTTGTTCACCTTAGCCTCTAAGGATAGAACAAGAAAGCAATGGGCTTAAACTGCAGCAAGGGAGGTTTAGGTTGGACATTAGGAAAAAGTTCCTAAATGTCAGGGTGGTTAAACACTGGAATAAATTGCCTAAGGAGGTTGTGGAATCTCCATCTCTGGAGATATTTAAGAGTAGGTTAGATAAATGTCTATCAGGGATGGTCTAGGCAGTATTTGGTCCTTCCATGAGGGCACGGGACTGGACTTGATGACCTTTCCAGGTCCCTTACAGTCCTAGAATCTATGAATCTGTCTGTCTGTCTGTCCCCATACACTCTATCTATCTATCTATCTATCTATCTATCTATCTATCTATCTATCTATCTATCTATCTATCTATCTATCTATCCCCATATACCTCCTCTCTCTCTCCCCTACATATTGAGTGAGTGATATATGTCCCTTTGGGTCACTGCAAATCCTGCTGCCCTCTGGGCTGAATTTGCTGTTACTAGCCCTGTAGAGGCACAAGATTGTAATGGACCCTTGAGCCAGGACATTTTATGTGATGTGTCCAGGACTAGGGTTGGGGGTGTTCGGAGGGAAATCACACTTTTGTTGGGGGAAGGGAGAAGAAGGAAATGTTTCCCTGGCCCATTGATTTGAGAGGAAACAACTGCTGGAAGCCTCTTGAGAGGTTGGAAAGTCTAAGTCCCAGGGAGATGGACGGGGGATAGGTGACATGGCGATAGGCCTCTGATGTAATGTAAAGATGTCCAGTGTATTTATTTCACATTGATTCCACCTCCACAAATGTGTCTGTATGTGTCTGTCATGTACACTCACACATATACAGCCACACAGACATGTACACACACGTACACGTGTACTCACTCATACACAGCGGTATGATGTGTGTGTGTGTGTCTGAGTAATGTCCTGAACTCTTTAGTTAATAACATAATGTGCAGGACCATGTAACATTTTCAGGGTTACCAGATTTCTACTGCATTAATAGCCCAAAGTCATTTAAATACTAGCCCCAACGTATCCCAATATATTTATTGAAACAAAGGTGATTTTTTATTAACCATTGGTCTGTACATCAAATAACAAAGGAAAGCAGCTGGCGTTCATCCACATTAGCAACAAAGCTGTGAGAAAACAACCAAATTCAAAATCAAACCCCTGAGGGGAATTTTGACAGGAAGGTCACTTCACCAACCGGCCCCCACCTCAACCATATTAAATTCCCCTTGACAGT
The DNA here is from genome assembly GCF_011386835.1 of Chrysemys picta bellii. Taxonomy (NCBI): domain Eukaryota; kingdom Metazoa; phylum Chordata; order Testudines; family Emydidae; genus Chrysemys; species Chrysemys picta. Next base: position 9,059,591 of record NC_088807.1, read on the forward strand.
CAGATCATTACACACCCAGCCCAGATGAGACCCCCTACAAAAACCATGTCAGCCAGTGACCCCCACTAAAAATCCTTCCACCCAGAGTCCCCTACACCCTAGGGAAACCCAGAACTACAATATAAGCTCTGTCATCCAGACTCCCCCTTCTTTCCCCCCAAGTCAACATCTTGATGCCCAGAGCTTCCTGCCACCCAGTAAAAACCCAGAGCTCCCCAAGAGAGACCCTGCCACCTAGAGCCCCCACTCGCCCAGCCCTGGCATGTGCAGCCCCAGAGGGGCAGCTCTGGCTCCTCCCCCTGCCTTAGATCCAGCCTGGCTGCTGCTAACTCTGAGGCCGGAGGTCTCCTCCTTGCCCAGTCCCGGAACCTGCAGGAAGCTGCTGGGCTCCAGCCCCTCAGCTCAGAATCTGCAGCGGGCACTCCCACCAGGCAGCAGTAGCAGATTTACCATGGCACCACTGGTGCCTTGGCACCGGACCCACACTCCAGGGGGGGCCCCGGCCAGGCCCACTCTTCTCCGCCCCCCGCTCTCTCCTGCAGAAGTTTGGTGCGCCTGGCAATTAGGCTCCTGCTGCACTAGGGCAGCCAAACTCCCTCTCCCCTGCCTCTTCTCACAGCTTGCTGCTTTCCTGCCCTCCCCTTCCCTGCCACCAATCAGCTGTTTGCCGATCAGCTGTTTGCTGGCAGGAGCAGGGGGGTGGGAAGAGCGGAGCCGCAGCATGGGGGCAGGGCCTTGGGGAAAGGGGTGGAATGAGCATATCTATTCTGTGAATGCAGAGCTGCACAGCCCGACTGAAAAAAAGGTGCTGCTCAGCTCCCTGGACACCACCTTCTGGGTCCTAGTGCTGGTTGAGCTCCCTTCTGTGTGCTGGGAGCCATCCTTCATCTTGTACAACAGTGAGTGCCTGCAGTGGGGCAGGCAGGGCATGGGGACAGAGGCAGTGGGGAAGGAAGGGGGTGGGATGGGGAGGAGATGGAGTGGTGGGGAAGGGGCATGGGATGGGGAAGAGAAGGGGATAGGGCAGGGATCGGCAACCTTTGGCACGCGGCCTGCCAGGGTAAGCCCCCTGGTGGACCGGGCCGATTTGTTTACCTGCCGCGTCTGCAGGTTTGTCTGATTGCGGCTCCCACTGGCCGTGGTTCACTGCTCCAGGCCAATGGGGGCTGCAGGAAGTGGTGCAGGCCAAGGGATCCCTGGGATAGAGGAAACAGGGGCCCAGCATGCAGATCCCCTTGGCAGCAGCAGGGGCTCCCCTGTTAAGCAGGCCCATCAAACCCTCACCCTGACAAGCCCAACCTCCCCTGCCTCTGTACCACCCCGATGTCCCGCCCCCAGACAACCTCCCCACTGAGCCCTAACCACCTGCACCTGGACCCCCACCCAAATGAACCCCACCTCCCCTGCACCCAGACACACCCACCCCCCACCCCTGCTGAGCTCCAACCACTTTCACTTGGTCCCCCTTGCAGACTCCCATTGCCCCTGGACCTGGAACCTCCCTGTGCATCCAGATCCCCCACTGAGCTGCCTGCCCCGAGACTGACCCCACAGAACCCTCTTACCCCCCCCCACAGAACCTTCTTATCCCCATCTGGATACCCCCACACTAAGTCCCTCTGCACTTGGATCCTGCTGCCGGGCTAAGCCTCCCTGCCCACATCTGGTGCGCCTGGCACAAAACGGGCAGGGCCCCAGGGTGTTTCTGTGGCAGGCCTGGCCCTTGTGCTGTTTCAGGGTCAGGTTCAGCCTCACTGCCAAGTCCCTGTCCCAGGGGGTGGGGGAAGCTGCAGGGTGATCTCCCACCTCCATGCAGCCAGTGGCCTGTGATCCCCACTGCCATGGTGGAGCTTCCACATTTATTTATTGTAAAAAAAAATAATTCAGAATTTTAAAATATTATACACAGAATTTGATGCAGAATTCGCTCAGGAATATGGGGCGCTGCACAGCTGTGATGGTGGGACTGTGAAGGCAGTGCTGGACAGTAGGGGATAGAATCATAGAATCATAGAATATCAGAGTTGGAAGGGACCTCAAGAGGTCATCTAGTCCAACCCCCTGCTCAAAGCAGGACCAATTCCCAGCTAAATCATCCCAGCCAGGGCTTTGTCAAGCCGGGCCTTAAAAACCTCCAAGGAAGGAGACTCCACCACCTCCCTAGGTAACGCATTCCAGTGTTTCACCACCCTCCTAGTGAAATAGTTTTTCCTAATATCCAACCTGGACCTCCCCCACTGCAACTTGAGACCATTGCTCCTTGTTCTGTCATCTGCCACCACTGAGAACAGCCGATCTCCATCCTCTTTGGAGCCCCCCTTCAGGTAGTTGAAGGCTACTATCAAATCCCCCCTCATTCTTCTCTTCTGGAGACTAAACAATCCCAGTTCCCTCAGCCTCTCCTCATAAGTCATGTGCTCCAGACCCCTAATCATTTTTGTTGCCCTCCGCTGGACTCTTTCCAATTTTTCCACATCCTTCTTGTAGTGTGGGGACCAAAACAGGACACAGTATTCCAGATGAGGCCTCACCAATGTCGAATAAAGGGGAACGATCACATTCCTCGATCTGCTGGCAATGCCCCTACTTATACAGCCCAAAATGCCATTAGCCTTCTTGGCAACAAGAGCACACTGTTGACTCATATCCAGCTTCTCGTCCACTGTGACCCCTAGGTCCTTTTCTGCAGAACTGCTACCTAGCCATTTGGTCCCTAGTCTGTAGCAGTGCATGGGATTCTTCCGTCCTAAGTGCAGGACTCTGCACTTGTCCTTGTTGAACCTCATCAGGTTTTTTTCTGCCCAATCCTCTAATTTGTCTAGGTCCCTCTGTATCCGATCCCTACCCTCTAGTGTATCTACCACGCCTCCTAGTTTAGTGTCATCTGCAAACTTGCTGAGAGTGCAGTCCACACCATCCTCCAGATCATTAATAAAGATATTAAACAAAACCGGCCCCAGGACCGACCCTTGGGGCACTCCGCTTGAAACCGGCTGCCAACTAGACATGGAGCCATTGATCACTACCCGTTGAGCCCGACGATCTAGCCAGCTTTCTATCCACCTTACAGTCCATTCATCCAGCCCATACTTCTTTAACTTGGCGGCAAGAATACTGTGGGAGACCGTATCAAAAGCTTTGCTAAAGTCAAGGAATAACACATCCACTGCTTTCCCCTCATCCACAGAGCCAGTTATCTCATCATAGAAGGCAATTAGGTTAGTCAGGCACGACTTCCCCTTGGTGAATCCATGCTGACTGTTCCTGATCACTTTCCTCTCCTCTAAATGTTTCATAATTGATTCCTTGAGGACCTGCTCCATGATTTTTCCAGGGACAGAGGTGAGGCTGACTGGCCTGTAGTTCCCCGGATCCTCCTTCTTCCCTTTTTTAAAGATGGGCACTACATTAGCCTTTTTCCAGTCATCTGGGACCTCCCCCGATCACCATGAGTTTTCAAAAATAATGGCTAATGGCTCTGCAATCTCACCCGCCAACTCCTTTAGCACCCTCGGATGCAGCGCATCCGGCCCCATGGACTTGTGCACGTCCAGTTTTTCTAAATAGTCCCGAACCACTTCTTTCTCCACAGAGGGTTGGTCACCTTCTCCCCATGCTGTACTGCCCAGTGCAGCAATCTGGGAGCTGACCTTGTGCGTGAAGACAGAGGCAAAAAAATCATTGAGTACATTAGCTTTTTCCACATCCTCGGTCACTAGGTTGCCTCCCTTATTCAGTAAGGGGCCCACACTTTCCTTGATTTTCTTCTTGTTGCTAACATACCTGAAGAAACCCTTCTTGTTACTCTTAACATCTCTTGCTAACTGCAACTCCAAGTGTGATTTGGCCTTCCTGATTTCACTCCTGCACGCTTGAGCAATATTTTTATACTCCTCCCTGGTCATTTGTCCAATCTTCCACTTCTTGTAAGCTTCTTTTTTGCGTTTAAGATCAGCAAGGATTTCACTGTTTAGCCAAGCTGGTCGCCTGCCATATTTACTATTCTTTCTACACATCGGGATGGTTTGTTCCTGCAACCTCAATAAGGATTCTTTAAAATACAGCCAGCTCTCCTGGACCCCTTTGCCCTTCATGTTATTCTCCCAGGGGATCCTGCCCATCTGTTCCCTGAGGGAGTCAAAGTCTGCTTTTCTGAAGTCCAGGGTCCGTATTCTGCTGCTCTCCTTTCTTCCTTGTGTCAGGATCCTGAACTCGACCATCTCATGGTCACTGCCTCCCAGGTTCCCATCCACTTTTGCTTCCCCTACTAGTTCTTCCCTGTTTGTGAGCAGCAGGTCAAGAAAAGCTTTGCCCCTAGTTGGTTCCTCCAGTACTTGCACCAGGAAATTGTCCCCACACTTTCCAAAAATTTCCTGGATTGCCTGTGCACCGCTGTATTGCTCTCCCAGCAGATATCAGGGTGATTAAAGTCTCCCATGAGAACCAGGGCCTGCGATCTAGCAACTTCTGCTAGTTGCCAGAAGAAAGCCTCGTCCACCTCATCCCCCTGGTCTGGTGGTCTATAGCAGACTCCAACCACGACATCACCCTTGTTGCTCCCACTTCTCAACTTTATCCAGAGACTCTCAGGTTTTTCTGCAGTTTCATACCGGAGCTCTGAGCAGTCATACTCCTCTCTTATATACAACGCAACTCCCCCACCTTTTCTGCCCTGCCTGTCCTTCCTGAACAGTTTATATCCATCCACGACAGTACTCCAGTCATGTGAGTTGTCCCACCAAGTCTCTGTTATTCCAATCACATCATAGTTCCCTGACTGTGCCAGGACTTCCAGTTCTCCCTGCTTGTTTCCCAGGCTTCTTGCATTTGTGTATAGGCACTTAAGATAACTCATGGATCGTCCCTCTTTCTCAGCATGAGACAGGAGTCCTCCCCTCTTGCGCTCTCCTGCTTGTGCTTCCTCCCAGGATCCCATTTCCCCACTTACCTCAGGGCTTTGGTCTCCTTCCCCCGGTGAACCTAGTTTAAAGCCCTCCTCACTAGGTTAGCCAGCCTGCTGGCGAAGATGCTCTTCCCTCTCTTCGTTAGGTGGAGCCCGTCTCTGCCTAGCACTCCTTCCTCTTGGAATACCATCCCATGGTCGAAGAATCCAAAGCCTTCTCTCCGACACCACCTGCGTAGCCATTCGTTGACTTCCACGATTCGACGGTCTCTACCCCGGCCTTTTCCTTGCACAGGGAGGATGGACGAGAACACCACTTGCGCCTCAAACTCCTTTATCCTTCTTCCCAGAGCCACGTAGTCTGCAGTGATCCGCTCAAGGTCATTCTTGGCAGTATCATTGGTGCCCACGTGGAGAAGCAGGAAGGGGTAGCGATCCGAGGGCTTGATGAGTCTCGGCAGTCTCTCAGTCACATCGTGTATCCTAGCTCCTGGCAAGCAGCAGACCTCTCGGTTTTCCCAGTCGGGGCGGCAGATAGATGACTCAGTCCCCCTGAGGAGGGAATCCCCGACCACCACCACCCTCCTCCTCCTCTTGGGAGTGGTGGTCGTGGAACCCCCATCCCTAGGACAGTGCATCTTTTGCCTTCCAATCGGTGGAGTCTCCTTCTGCTCCCTTCCCTCAGATGGGTCATCTAGTCCACTCTCCGCATTAGTACCTGTAGAGAGAACATGGAAACGATTGCTCACCTGTATCTCCATTGCTGGTGCATGGACGCTCCTCTTTCTCCTTCTGGAGGTCACATGCTGCCAAACCTCCTCACAATCCTTCTGTCCCTGCTGCGCCTGCTCTGAATCTTCAGAACATTGCGGCCGTAGAAGCATCTCCTGACGTCTGTCCAGGAAATCTTCATTTTCCCTTATGCAACGCAGAGTCGACACTCGTTTCTCCAGCCCTCGAACCTTCTCTTCCAACATGGAGACCAGCTTGCACTTTGTACAGACAAAGTCGCTTCTGTCCTGTGGAAGAAAGACAAACATGGCACAACCTGTGCAGGTTACAACAGCTGATCGCTCACCTTCCATATCACCGTCCTCTTAAGAGCTTCCTCAACTGTTGCAGGAACTACTCAGAGAAACCTGCAGATGAAAGCCTTAGTGCGCTCTCCCCACGCGAACTCCCAGGCAAACTCCCGCTGTTAGCCTCTGCTGTTCACCGCTCAGCTGGTTCGCTGTTGACTGCCCTTATACACCAGTCAGGCCCACTCAAGGCCCACCTGGAACAAAGCACTCCCAATTCACACTTTTCAAACAAACAAGCAAGCAATCAAGCACACGGTCAAACTGACCAACTGTCCCAGCAGCAGGCACTCAGATACTCACCAACACAGCCCCCCTAATGCAGCACTTAGCGTACCTCCTCTTGGACAGCTCCCAGGCAAACTCCCGCTGTTAGCCTCTGCTGTTCACCGCTCAGCTGGTTCGCTGTTGACTGCCCTTATATACCAGTCAGGCCCACTCAAGGCCCACCAACACAGCCCCCCTAATGCAGCACTTAGCGTACCTCCTCTTGGACAGCTCCCAGGCAAACTCCCGCTGTTAGCCTCTGCTGTTCGCCGCAGATCTGTGGGTGGTGGAGCTGGACAGGGGGTATGGTGTGCAGGGTGCTGTGCAGTTGTGGTGGGAGGACAGCAGGAGGGGTCTCTAGGCAGGGGGTACTGGGCATAGGGATCTGTGGGGGAAGTCTCTGGGTGAGGGGACACTGGCATAAGGGCAAGGCACTGGGTAGGGGGCACTGAGTGGAAGGGGCACGCAGGTAGCGCAGGGCTGGGCAGGCCAGTGTGCGTCTAGCAGTTTTGGGTTTGTAAACAGTGCCCTTGTGCTGGGCTGAGAGGGGCCACGCCCGCTGCGCTGTACCTCATTGCCCCCAACCAGCCCCTCGCTCTGTGGACCGCCCCCCCTCACATGCCCTATTTCCCCAATGGGGGCCCACAAATATGTTTGGCGCCGGGCCCACAAAAATTTAATCCGGCCCTGCCAGACAGGCCGCAGCTGTGTGGATGAGGAGTAGGGCAGTGTGGGAGGCAGAGCCCAGCCGAGATCAGGTCGGAGGGTGGGGGCCAGCCCTGCCCCATTTACCTTATCTCCACTACCTTGTTCCTTGATCATGCAGGAAAGACCCCTCTGCCCTGGCCGAGGTGGGGCTGTGCTCTCTTGTCCAGTTACCTGTTGTGCATCCCCTCTGCAGAAGAGCGACTGGGCTTTGACCCACCCCATCCCCTAGGGTCAGGATTTGCCTGCTGCTGGGATGCAGTTATTAATTATTGTTAGGGATGTTGTGTAATGAAGGAACCCTGTGTTGATTTCCTCCAGGACTTACTGTTTCAGCGGCCATGCCATGATAGACCCTGAGCCCCAAATCCCCCCCGGCTCTTCGGGGAGCAGCGTGTTTGTGAAAACAAGCTACACGGCCCGTGGGAGTGTCGGGGTGCTGAGCTATGAGTCCAATGCCTTCACCCTGGCCATCATGTTCTCCAACCCCTTCGACCGCTTCCTCTACAACACTGAGTTTGCCATCGAGCTCTTTGCTGGCAGGAAGCACTTTGACAGCATGGAGAGCCTGTACCACTATATGTACAGCCACAACCCTCCCTACAAGTGCGAGTCCTACAGGAAAGTGAAGCTCGAGGTCAAGAATGACAAGCTGAAGGTGACCAATGCGGAGTTCCAGGTGACAGCCAGCATGTCCAACGAGGATAAGTCCATCATTAAAGTGCAGATTGAGCAAAAAGATCCCTGCCCGCCCTACTCAGCCGACCCAGGCAGCCCAGGGATATGCCCCAATGTGACAGACAAGGGGGCTGCTGGTGGGAAATAGTGACTCTCTTTATCCCAGCTTGAGAAGACAGCGATGTGCTAGCTTTTCTCGGGTTAGTGCACTAAGAATGGCCAGAGTGGTGTGGGTGGTGGGAACAGCTAGCCACCCAAGTGCACTATCCCCTGACGTCCTGGGTACATACTTGGGCAGCTAGCCTGAGCTGCTGCCCATGCCACAGTGTTCACACTGATATTTTTAGTACACTAGTGCATGTCTGTCTACCCAGGCTGGGCAGTATCCAGGCCTCCAGGGTTTTGTCATCATTTTATAAAAATGTTTGTTTCTTGCTTATTTTTAACCTCCAAAATAACAGGTGTTGGCATATGAAGTTTAAGCATTTATCATGGTGATAAAACTCCCAGAAAGCTTTGCAAAAAGTAATGCTAAAAACGATAACATAGAATTATTAGCAAATAAGAGCTAAACTTCTTGTAAGTGGAAATATGTTTAAGAGCATGACCTTTTGGTATAGCTGTATAAGGTTGTTTTTAATCGCATGTGTGCTTGCTAGGTAAAATATAATTGGCTAAGAAACTTAAATAAAAGTTATAAATTGTGATGGAAACCAAAAGAAAGGGATAAGTAGATAAGATCATAAGATAAGAATAGCCATACTGGATCTGCCCAATGGTCCATCTAGCCCAATGCCAGATGCGTCAGAGGGAATGAACAGAACAGGGCAATTTCGAGTGATACATCCCCTGTTGTCCAGTCCCAGCTTCTGGCAGTCAGAAGTTTAGGGATTCCTGGAGCATGGGGTTGTGTCCCTGACCATCTTGACTAGTAGCTATGATGGGTTCCCCACAGGGTGCAACCTGGAACTGGGGTACCATTGAGCCTGCCTGACCCACCAACCTGGGCTCCCTTACACTGTCCTGCTGAGACAGGCCCCCAAGTCCCCTCCAGCACACATACAGGTAGGGTCACACCCAGCTGCAGCAACACAGAGACGCTGAGATCAGCTCTGAATGGGAAGGCTTAAACTAAGGAACTGCCCAGCACTCAAGTGAACACCTCGCTCTGGAAGGTAAACCCAAAATTATACCATCTTGCGCTGCACAGGGAACTGTACAGAGTAAGCTCATGAAATTCATCCCCTCCTTCAATGTGGAGAGGCATATACACAGCTTTCTGCTCCCGGTTATGATTTCCACACGCTGGTTTTAGATAAAACAAAATAAGTTTATTAACTGGAAAAGATAGATTTTAAGTGATTATAAGGGATAGCAAACAGATCAAAGCAGATTACCAAGCAAATACACAAAAACACAATCAAAACTTAATAAACTAAAGAGATGGGATATGAGTAGCAAATTCTCACCCTAATTGTTGATTTAGGCAGTTTGTAGAGATTGTTGAGCGCAAGCTGCACTTGCTTGCAGCTTAAAACTGCAGGTATTTCTCTCTCAGGCCAGAAATGCCTCTAGGCTGGGTCCAATACTTCTCCCCCAGTTCAGTCCTTGTTTCTCAGGTGTTTCCAAGCATTTCCTTTGGGCAGGGAGTCAGTGAAGAACCACGATGATGTCGCTCCTCTGCCTTAAATAGCTTTTGCATATGGCAGGAACCCTTTGTCTCCCAGTTTTGTTCCCACGCCTGGCAGTGGAAAAACACTGGTATTCCAAGATGGAGTCCAGTACCAGGTGACCTGGTTGTGTCAAAGCAGCCATGAGTCAGAGGCTGTTTGTAGCATCCTCAGGAAGGCTCCCAGTGGGAGATTAGCTTCTTCTAAGACCTATTCTTCATAATGGCCCTTCCCAGCCAGCCATTTAGATTGACTGCATTGTGTCTAGTGGGCATTCCCAGGTGAAAACACATTTGTAATATTCCTAACTTTAGATACCACAATGATACATACATACAAATAGGATAATCATATTCAGAATTATAACATTTTCAATTATATCTTACATGACCTATCTTGCATAAAATACATTATAGTTATTCTAAAATTATATCATAACAATATTGCTATTAAGAATAGGGGGTGTAATGCCACAGTAGCCATTTATCCTCCATGAACTTATGTAATTCTTTCTTGAACCCCATTATAATTTTAGCCTTCACAAAATTGCCTGGCAATGAGTTTCACAGGTTGCGTGTATGTTGTGTGAAGAAGTATTTCCTTTTGTTTATTTTAAACCTGCTGCCTACTAATTTCATTGGGTGACCCCTACTTCTTGTATTAGGAAAATGATAACCCTTCCCTATTTGATAAATAACACTTCCCTATTTGATTTCTCTGCACCATTCATGATTTTATAAACCTCTATGATACCCCAGTGGCGGTCTGTACCCTGTATTCACCACTTTCACACTGTTGTAATAATCTTTCTACAAAGTTTGAAAACTCATAACTCACTGGCAGGCGACCTGGCTGGAGCGAACCCAGCCCCTGTGCTGGGCAGGCGGGTGTCACGACCAGAGCACTTCCAGCCCTGGAGCACTGGGTAGGCACTACGGTCCCAGCACCAGGAGGATGGGCGGCATGGTGGGGTGTGGCCTCAGCCCAGGGGTCTGGTGTGCACCGTGGCCCCCAGCCTGCCACAGAAGGGAACAGCAGGCAGGGGGGAGCCTGGGGGTGGAGCATGGGTGGGGCCACACCAGCCTGTTTGGGGAGGCACAGCCTTCCCCTGCCTATGAGACCTGCCACCCATGACTGTCCTGATAAAATGTGAGTAGCAACATTGCATGTAAAGTTATAAGATTCCATTGTGTGGTGTTAATAAGAAATATTCCAAGTCTGGGGAGCAGCCAAAAAATTCTACATCTTAAAAAGAAATAGCTTGGCATGTCCGTCTACACACTCTTTTTGTCTCCTGAACCTCAGCTGGAGATGTTTCTCAGAGAAGGGAAAGGACAATAAGAAGGAAGGGCAGATGCCCCAAATCATTCCTCCCTTTCTCTGTGCCCATGGTACCCACGATGCCTGGAGAACAAAGGGAGCAGCATTGGACCAGGGGAGGGATCTTGACTGTAAGTTCAGCCAGTAGAACTGCTGGAACATGTGGTGAGAGAGAGCTTGCTTTGAATTCATTTGAGTTTGTTAAGTTAGGCATTAGTTGCATTTTACTTTTATTTTTCTTGTAACCAATTCTGACTTGTGTCTCATTACTTGTGTTCACTTAAAGTTTATCCTTTTGTGGCTAATAAACTTGTTTTCTTGTTTTATCTAAACCAGTGTGTTTGCATTGAAGTGTTTGGGGAAACTCCATTTGGGATAACAGGATTTGTGCATATCATTTTCTATTAATAAATGCCAGATTTTCTATGAGCTTGAATTGTCCAGAAGGGTGCGGGACAGTACAAGACGCACATACCTGGGGAAAGTCTGGGACTGGGAGTTTCCTTGTGTCCCTCTGCAGTGTAATTCATGAGTGGCTGGCTACAGCACTCACACAATAGCAGTGTAAAAGGCACTGTAGGTTAGAGAGGTGAGGGGACACGGCTGTTCATCAGTCCAGAGTGTATCCTGGGTATGTCACAATTCCCCCTTACTTGTCTCTTTTCTTTTTATCCTGAGTATACCCTCAGTTATCTCTTTTCCTTTCACTGAAGCTGTTCCATACCCCTAATCATTTTTGTTGCCCTTTTCTGAACCTTTTCCATTTCCAACATATGTTTTTTGAAATGGGATGACCACATCTGCATGCAGTAGTCTAGATGTGGGCATACCATGGATTTATAGAGAGGTAATGTGATATTTTTTGTCTTATTATCTATCCCTTTGTTAATGATTCCCAACATTCTGTTACCTTTTTTGACTGCAGCTGCACATTGAGCGGATGCTTTCAGAGAATTATCCAGGAGGACTCCAAGTTCTCTTTTTTGAGTGGTAAAAGCTAATTTAGACCCCACCTTTTTTTTGTATTTGTGGGATTAGGCTTTCCAATGTGCATGACTTTTCACTTATCAACACTGAATTATGTTTGCCATTTTATTGCCTAGTCACCCAGTTCTCTGAGATTCCTTTGGAACTCTTTGCAGTCCGCTTTGGATTTAACTATCTTGAATAATTTAGTATCAACTGCAAACTTTGCCATCTCACTTGCACCCCTTTGTCTATATCAGAGGTTCTCATACTTCCTTGCACCATGAGGTGCAACAAAAAGTACCACATGACCCCAGGAGCGGGGACCAAAACCTGAACCCACCTGAGCCCTGCCACACCTGGTGGGGGGCCAAAGGGCTCAGGTGAGCTGTCAGAGGGCTGAAGCACTTGCCAGAGTTTATGCTTCTTTCTATCTTTCTTAGTAGGATTTGACTTCTAATTTTTAAAGGATGCCTTTTTGTCTCTAACCATTTCTTGTACATTGTTGTTTACTCCTGGTGGCATTTTTTTGGTCCTCTTATTGTGTTTTTTTATTTGGAGTATACATTTTGTTGAGCCTCTATTATGGCATTTTAAAATAGTCTACGTGCAGTTTGCAGGCATTTATCCCTTGTGACTGTTCCTTTTAATTTCCCTTTAATTAGCTTCCTCATTTTTGTGTAGTTCCCCTTTCTGATATTAAATGCTACTGCTATGGGATCCTTTCATACCCCCCCCCCCCCCCATAGGGATGTTAAATTTAAATATATTATGGTTGCTATTACTGAGTGATATATTGACCTCTTGGAGCAGATCTTGTGCTCTACTTAGCACTAAATCAAGAATTGCTTTTCTCCTTGTGGGATCCAGGACTAGTTGTTCTACGAAGCAGTCATTAATGGTGCCAAGAAATGTTATCCCTGCATCCCGTCCTGAGGTGACATGTACCCAGTCAATATGGAGATAGTTGAAATCCCCCATTATTATTGGGTTTTCTGTTTTTGTACACTCTCTAATCTCCCTGAGCCTTTCACAGTCACTTTCACCTTCTGGTCAGGTGGATGAAAGTAGATTCCAGTTGCTATTCTCTTATCATTAGATCATGGAATTTCTCTCCATAGAGATTTTATGATACAGTTTGATTCATTTAAGATTTTACTATATTTGACTCTGATTTCTTTCACATATTCTGCCATTCCCCCACCAGGGAGACCTACTCTGTCATTCGTACATATTTTGTACACTGATATTACCATGTCCCATTCATTGTCATTGTTCCACCAAGTTTTTGTGATGCCTATTGTACCAGTATCCTCATTTCATACCAGACACTCAAGTTCACCCATCCTAGTATTTAAACTTCTAGCATTTGTACACAAGCAGTTATAAAATTTGTCAATATTTAGTTGTCTGCCTTCCCGTGATATAATTGGATGGGTCTCTTTTTAATTTGACTTGTTTTTCTTCAGTTCCTGCCTGCACTTTGTCAACTTCTTTCGTCTCCTCCTTACTGGGATATAGAAAGTCTCCTTTAATAAATCCTCCCCTAAGGGATATCTCTGTCCAAACCATGTGCTTCTCTGCACCTGTCTGCTTTCCCCCAGCCCTTAGTGTAAAAGCTCCTCTACGACCTTTTTAATTTTACATACCGACTGTCTTGTTCCATATTGGTTTAGGTGGAGCCCATCCTTCCTGTATAGGCTCCTCCTTTTTCAAAAGGTTCCCTAGTTCCTAATAAACCCCAACCCCTCCTCCCTATGCCATTGTCTCATCCACACATTGATATCCTGCAGATCCGCCCGTCTAACTGGCCCTGCGCGTGGAAATGAAAGATTTCAGAGAATGCAACCGTGGAGGTCCTGGACTTTAATCTCTCAACTACCAGCCTAAATTTGGCCTCCAGGACTTCTCTCCTACTTTTCCCTATGTTACTGGTACCTACCATGTACCATGACATTATAAAAACATTACAAAAGGGGGAAAACAATAAAAAGGCAGACCAGGTTGGGCTGATAATGTGAAATCACAAAACAAGTAAAGCAGAGGCAAAGCAGAGGTTTATTTTAGCTGCTTACAGACATAAGTGGATCTTGCAACACACCCAGCACATCTGTCAGCCGGCACTTTTGGGGGAAATATATATACATAAGAAATAGATATGAGATTCAAAACCGTACTGATAGTGGAATGCTAAGGAATGGGAAGCACCGGAACACCTGATTATAAAGAAATAGAAATAAAGTTGGCCAGTGAGAATGGGATGATGGAGTCCTTTGTAGTAAGTATAAATTGACCATAGGAGCATTTTATTTGTGTGGGACACAAAGTCTGAGAAATGCTTCTGGGGTTATGCTTGTTCTTTGTATAACTCAGAGGCAGAAGACAAAAGTAAACAGGAAAAGAAAACAAAAGCGTTCAAGCAGCTGCTTGATAGTTCTAGAAACAGAAAAAGTTTCCTCTCTTGCAGTTTATAAAACGCAGGAGATAAGATCAGTACAAATTTCAGCTACAGCATACTCAGAAAACCCAGTAGAATGTTTGAGAGGTCAAAGAGAGGTCGAGACAGTCATGAAACAAACAGCTGTGGTAAAGCAAGACGCTTCTGCAAATTATGCAAAATGTGGACAGGTAACCTCTTATGAAAATAACTGAAATATTGTGCTGCTGTATGTAGTGTATTAAAATGCTTTGCTTTTTCTCTTTCTATTTTTATGAATTCCTTCTTTTTTGACATTTCCTTAATGGGTACTTGCTTGTTTTCTTTCTTTTCTTTAATTCTGCATGTGCAAAGCAGACATGAGCACAAACTTTTTTTCCTAAAATTTATAATTGGACTAAGTAATAGGATTTCAGTCTGACACCTCATTATTATGTATTTGTGTCTAACTTCAGTCATTTATTTTTACTTAGAGACCACTGTAATTTTGGATTTTTTTTGTATTAAGACTAATTTAGCAATTACCAGCTACTAAAACTATTCTGCTGTTTTCTAAAAGGAACTGACCTTAGGGTTATAATTATCTTGTAGTGTATTTTTCAAAATGTGGAATTGTACAGTGTGCTGTTAAACCTCTGTGAAAATGTATTATGTAATGGTTAACCTTGTTCTGTTGTTTCAATGTACATGCTTCTTAAAACTAACAATTATGTTAAATCTACTCTGTACGTGTTACACACTAAGTTCCTGTAGTTGAATTGTCTGAGTGAAAATCACCACCTGATATGAAAAAGACTTTTTTTATGTAACATTATACTATGTTAAATAATTTGATTGTCACTTCAAAGACTAAAAAACTATTAATTTGGCTATCTATATTTCAAGTATAAATGTGTTTTATTCACAGCAATCTGTATCTAAGTGTTTCTTTTTTTCCACCCCTTCTTTTGGTCTAAAAAAAAAGTCAATTCTTTTGCAAAACCAAATGTGCAAAAGAGGGAGGATGGTGACAGAAACGACCCTTTAAGTGTAAAAAATCTGCAGTACTAGCAAATCACAGTGGTAAAAAACACAATACATAAAAAGCAGGTGCAGAAAGAAAAAAAATACCCTGCTACAAGACTCACTTTTAAAATCTTACAAATCAAATCAATCTCGACAAGGAAGAAACGGGAGGGGGGGGGGGGAAGCACCAAAAGAACTAACAATATGCTAAAGTTAAAAAAACAGTTACTGTAAACAAGTTCAGTAAAACTAATTATTTTAACCTTGCAAAATCCAAATGTCAATCTTTTTGAATCTCAGGGTATGTCTACACTATGAAATTAGGTTGAATTTATAGAAGCCGGTTTTATAGATACCGGTTTTATACAGTCGATTGTGTGTGTCTCCACATAAAATGCTCTAAGTGCATGAAGTCGGCAGACCGCGTCCACAGTACCGAGGCTAGCGTCGACTTCCGGAGCGTTGCACTGTGGGTAGGTATCCCACAGTTCCCGCAGTCTCCACCGCCCATTGGAATTCTGGGTTGAGATCCCAATGCCTGATCATGCAAACCAGTGTCACGGGGGGTTCTGGGTACATGTCGTGAGGCCCCTCCCCCTCCGTCAGAGCAACGGCAGACAATCAATTCGCGCCTTTTTACCTGGGTTACCTGTGTAGATGACATACCACGGCAAGCATGGAGCCCACTCAGCTCAGCTCAGCTCAGCTCACCGTCACCATATGTCATCTGGGTGCCGGGAGACGTGGTACTGCATTGCTACACAGCAGCAGCTAATTGCCTTTTGGCAGTAGATGGTGCAGTATGACTGGTAGCCTTCATTGCCTATCTGGGTGCTGGCAGATGTGGGGCTGCATTGCTACACAGCAACAGCCCCTTGCCTTTTGGCAGTAGATGTGTATTACGACTGGTATCCGTCATCGTCGTATTCCAGTTCAATCAGAGACACCTGGGCAGACATGCTTTGTCTCCTGGAGACTCAGTCCTGCCGGCAGTCCTATTGAACGGTCTTGACCATGATGGCTAGCAGTTGTAGTACAGTATCTTCTGCCAAGCACTCAGAAGATGCCGATGGCTATCAGTCATGCTGCTCCGTCTGCTGCCAGCTTAAGATGTAAAAAATAGATGTATTCATTTGCTTCCCCCTCCCTCTGTGAAATCAACGGCCTGCTAAACCCAGGGTTTTGAGTTCAATCTTTGGGGGGGCCATTCTGTGTGTTTCTTCCTGATGCACAGCCACCTTTGTTGATTTTAATACCCTGTACCTGTACACCATGTCATCAGTCACCCATCCCTCCCTCCATCAGTTTTGCCCCTTTTTTCAGACCAGACACCATAGCACTGGGATCATGGAGCCTGCTCAGATCACCGCGGCAATTATGAGCACTATGAACAGCACGCCCATTGTCCTGGAGTATGTGCAGAGCCAGGACATGCCAAAGCAAAATCAGGACCAGACAATGAAGTGATTGCAGCACGGCGACTAGAGTGATGAGGAAATTGACATAGACATAGCCCTCACACAAGGTACGGGCCCCAGCAATGTGCAAATCATGGTGTTACTGGGGCAGGTTCATGCCATGGAATGCCAATGCTGGGCCCGAGAAACAAGCACAGACTGGTGGGACCGCATTGTGTTGCAGGTATGGGATGATTCCCAGTGGCTGCGAAACTTTTGCATGCGTAAGGGCACTTTCATGGAACTTTGTGACTTGCTTTCCCCTGCCCTGAAGCACCAGAATACCAGGATGAGAGCAGCCCTCACAGTTGAGAAGCGAGTGGCGATAGCCCTGTGGAAGCTTGCAACGCCAGACAGCTACCGGTCAGTCGGGAATCAATTTGGAGTGGGCAAGTCTACTGTGGGGGCTGCTGTGATGCAAGTTGCCAGGGCAATGAAAGACCTGGTGATATCAAGGGTAGTGACTCTGGGAAATGTGCAGGCCATAGTGGATGGCTTTGCTGCAATGGGATTCCCAAACTGTGGTGGGGCGATAGACGGAACCCATATCCCTATCTTGGCACCGGAGCACCAAGCCACCAAGTACATAAACCGCAAGGGGTACTTTTCCATGGTGCTGCAAGCCCTGGTGGATCACAAGGGACATTTCACCAATATCAACGTGGGATGGCTGGGAAAGATACATGATGCTCGCGTCTTCAGGCACTCTGGTCTGTTTCGAAAGCTGGAGGAAGGGACTTTCTTCCCGGACCAGAAAATAACTGCTGGGGATGTTGAAATGCCTATCGTGATCCTTGGGGACCCAGCCTACCCCTTAATGCCATGGCTCATGAAGCCGTACACAGGCAGCCTGGACAGGAGTCAGGACCTGTTCAACTATAGGCTGAGCAAGTGCCAAATGGTGGTGGAATGTGCATTTGGACGTTTAAAAGCGCGCTGGCGCAGCTTACTGACTCGCTCAGACCTCAGCGAAAACAATATCCCCATTGTTATTGCTGCTTGCTGTGCGCTCCACAATTTCTGTGAGTGTAAGGGGGAGACATTTATGGAGGGGTGGGAGGTTGAGGCAAATCGCCTAGCCGCTGATTACGCAGAGCCAGACACCAGGGCGGTTAGAAGAGCACAGCAGGGCTCGGTGCGCCTCAGAGAAGCTTTGAAAATGACTTTTGTGACTGGCCAGGCTACGGTGTGAAATTTCTGTTTGTTTCTCCTTGATGAACCCTCTGCCTCCCCCACTCGGTTCACTCTACTTCCCTGTAAACCAACCACTCCCCCCTCCCCTCCCCCCTTCGAGCACTGCTTGCAGAGGCAATAAAGTCATTGTTACTTCACATTCATGCATTCTTTATTAATTCATCATAAAACTAGGGGGATAATGGCCAAGGTAGCCCGGGAGGAGTGGGGGAGGAGGGAAGGAAAAGGACACACTGCAATTTAAAACTTTAAAACTTTAACACTTATTGAAGGCCAGCCTTCCGATGCTCGGGCAATCATGTGGGGTGGAGTGACTGGGTGGCCAGAGGCCCCCCAACCGTGTTCTTGGGCATCTGGGTGAGGCAGCAATGGGACTTGGGGAGGGGGGCTGTTGGTTACACAGGAGCTGTAGCAGCGGTCTCTGCTCCTGGCTGCTGGAGCAAATCAGTTTGATGCTCCAGCAGCCGGAGTATTGACTCTTGCCTTCTGTCTGCAACCTGATGCAACCTATCATCTTCAGCCCGCCACTTGCTCTGTTCATCCCGCGATTCAGCCCGCCACCTCTCCTCTCGTTCATATTGTGCTTTTCTGTAGTCTGACATTGACTGCCTCCACGCATTCTGCTGTGCTCTTTCAGCGTGAGAGGACATCTGGAGAGCTGTGAACATATCATCCCGAGTCCACCATTTTCTTCTTCTAATCTTCGCTAGCCTCTGCGAAGGAGAAACATTTGCAGCTGGTGGAGGAGAAGGGAGAGGTGGTTAAAAAAGACACATTTTAGAGAACGAGTACACTCTTTCATGTTAAATTTTGCTGTTCACATTACACAGCACATATGCTTTCGTTAAAAGGTCGCATTTCTCCTCTTATATTGAGGGCCTGCCGGTTTGGTGTGAGAGATCACTCACACAGTGCCAGGCAACAGAATTCGGCTTGCAGGCAGCCATGGTAAGCCACAATCTTTTTCCTTTTTTAACCTTCATAACATGTGGGAATGAGCAGCGCCCTCATTTCCCATACCAAGGACCCATTGGGTTGGCCATTTAAAATGGGTTTGCAATGTAAAAGGAGGGGCTGGGGTTTCTGGGTTAACATGCAGCACAAACTCAACTACACCCCCCCACACACACACCCAATTCTCTGGGATGATCACTTCAATCACTTCACCCCGCCCCCCCCCCCCCCCCCACCGCGTGGCTAACAGTGGGGAACATTTTTGTTCAGCCGAACAGGAACGTGCACCACTAAATGTCCCCTTAATAAAATCACCCCATTTCAACCAGGTGACCGTGAACGATATCACTCTCCTGAGGATAACAAAGAGAGATAAGAAATGGATGTTGTCTGCATGCCAGCAAACACCGGGACCATACACTGCCATGCTTTGTTATGCAATGATTCCAGACTACGTGCTACTGGCCTGGTGTCGTAAAGTGTCGTACCATGGAGGACGGGATAAGGCAGCCCTCCCCAGAAAGCTTTTGCAAAGGCTTTGGGAGTACATGAAGGAGAGCTTTCTGGAGATGTCCCTGGAGGATTTCCGCTCCATCCCCATACACGTTAACAGACTTTTCCAGTAGCTGTACTGGCTGCGATTGCCAGCGCAAATTAATCATTAATCATTAAACACACTTGCTTTTAAACCATGTATAATATTTACAAAGGTACACTCACCAGAGGTCCCTTGTGTGCCCTCAGGGTCTGGGAGCATGCCTTGGGTGAGTTCGGGGGTTACTGGTTCCAGGTCCAGGGTGATAAACATATCCTGGCTGTTGGGGAAACCAGTTTCTCCGCTTCCTTGCTGTGAGCTATCTTCATTGTCTTCATCATCATCATCTTCCGCATACCCCGAACCCACTTCCCTGTTGCGTGTTTCTCCATTGACGGAGTCAAAGCACATGGTTGGGGTAGTGGTAGCTGCACCTCCTAGAATGGCATGCAGCTCCGCTTAGAAGCGGCATGTTTGCGGCTCTGCCCTAGACCTTCCGTTTGCCTCTCTGGCTTTGTGGTAGGCTTGCCGTAGCTCCTTAATTTTCACGCGGAACTGCTGTGCATGCCTGTTATGGCCTCTGTCCTTCATGGCCTTTGAGACTTTTTCTAATAGTTTGCCATTTCATTTACTGCTACGGAGTTCAGCTAGCACTGATTTGCCTCCCCATATGGCAAGCAGATCCCGTACCTCACGTTCTGTCCATGCTGGAGCTCTTTTGCGATCCTGGGACTCCATCATGGTTACCTGTGCTGATGAGCTCTGCGTGGTCACCTGTGCTCTCCATGCTGGGCAAACAGGAAATGAAATTCAAAAGTTCGGGGGGTTTTCCTGTCTACCTGGTCAGTGGATATGAGAGTTGAGAGTGCTGTCCAGAGCGGTCACAATGAAGTACTGTGGGATAGCTCCCGGAGGCCAATAATGTCGAATTCCGTCCACAGTACCCCAAATCCGAGCCGCAAAGGCCAATTTTAGTGCTAATCCCCTCGTCGGAGGTGGAGTAAAGAAACCGGTTTAAAGGGCCCTTTAAGTCGAAAGAAAAGGCTTTGTCGTGTGGATGTGTCCAGGCTTAATTGGATTTAACGCTGCTAAAGTCGACCTAAACTCGTAGTGTAGACCAGGCCTCAGTCTCAACTGTTGTTAAATAATTATTGTCTGATACCTCCCAAATTTCCTGCAATTGTGAAAATTTAAATTGATAAAAACAGAGAAAAAATGCTTAAAAATAAACATCGATATTATCCATCAAAATTAAAAGAAATCCTGGAATGCTACCAAGTCTATCTATGTAGCATTTCTGTCTCTCCAGCTACACAGTCTCCACAGTAGCTAGGCTCTGTCCTACGGAGTAACAACCCTGTAAGGGCAGCTTGAATGGCCGATGTGAAGTCCCCAGTAACCTCTTCATCGGAAACATCAGAGTGTTCCTAGAGACCAGCCCTGCCGCTCGCATTCCCTGGGGTTCTTATAATGTGACGTTCTCTGTGTGCGGCTTTCCACTGGGCTCCCTGGCTGCTCCCAGGAGACTGGTAACTAGCCAAGCGCAGGGAGCAGTCTGTGTGTCTGAGCACAGGCACTGCCGTCCGTGGAGCAGCTTTTCCCAGATGGGCTGAATTCCTGCCCCCCATTGCAACTCACTGTGACTGCACTGGGCCAGGATTCCACCCCAGGGAGATGATGTATTGGAGAGTATAAAATGGGGCTCCCTTTAGCACCCCCAGGTACCCCCAGCAAGACCTATCCTCACATCCCCGGCTCTCCCCCTAACACTTCCTGCCCCCCATCCCCAGACCTCCCCCTAACACCTGCACACACCCTGCCCCCCACATCCCCGGGCCTCCCCCAACACCCGCTCACCCCCTGTCTCCCACATCCCCAGGCCTCCCCCTAGCTCCCATTCACTCCCTGCCCCCCACATCCCTAGGCCTCCCCCAACATCCTCTGTCCCCTGCCCCCATCCCCAGACCATGTTGTGTTTCTTCTTAAGCCCCTACCTTATTTGTTGTACATGATGCTGTTCTTGTTTCCTGACATCTTTAGTAGGTGCCTCCATTGATGTATAAATTTCCAGTGCACATTTTAGGGTCAAATCAGCCTTGGTCAATAATCATTCTTGGGTTGCTTCATTTTCTTTAGGAGTGTCCTGGAGTCACCAGGAGTTAAAGATTAATCATTATTTAAAGATTATGTCATGTGATGAAAACTGCAGGAATATGTCCAGTCAAAACTGGCAACCCTACGATCTCATAATCTACCATTTAAACCTTCTCCACACTCACAATGCTCTGTTAATTTTCTTGGTCCAGCTACAAATTCAGGAATGATTTCATTTTCTTTTGGACTCCATGTATAAAAGCAGAAATTCTCCCAGTGGCTTTGGGGAGAGGCGACTTGATAGAATTTCCAGAATTTCAATGAATGTTTTGTCTGCTGGTTCAATGGGGGGCGCTCAGGCTCCACAGCAAGTTTTAACGCCTGTTTCACTCAGTATAACAACCACCGTGTTCTCATCATTGATCCCATGACCCATTCTACACACTTCCAGCCTCTCTAGTTCGGTGGGCCTTGCCTCTGCTGAGCTCGGAGATGAGCTCATTTTCCCCAAACAGCCTTGTTTTCCCCTAGCTGAGCAGGTCCCTCAGAGGGAGGGGCTGCAGGCTGCAGTTTCATTCCCAGAGGCGTATGTACTTCCCCCATTTTCCTGGATTAGGATTCCATCCCCTTCATCAATTCTCGTGTCTTTTGCTCTTTAGTGCAAGGGAACAACACAGGCATGGTGGGCCCCAAGTAACTGGGTTTACTAATTATACGTGTAAGCAGAGTCAGGATGAGCTCTACCCTGACATCTGGTGGTGAATTGTGGTGAGTGTGGAAAAGAACTTCAGGGGCTGATCTTGTTTGCATAGGCACACCCACCCCACCTAACATTAGCCCACAGCAGCCCAAAATGGTCACTTTGGCTGCTGTCGGACCCCCAGTTTCTCTGTTATTGGGGCAGGAGGAATAAAGTGTTGTTACCCCGATTATGTGAATCAAGGACAATTAAACTGTTTTATGACAGAGGGTTTCACCATCACCTAAGTATCACTCGCTAGACAAGGGTCATGGATTACAACTCCCAGTGAAGAGGGAGTAGCTGGGGACAGGTAATTGTATTGGATGGGCCTGTCCTGTTGAGAGCCTGAGATACCAATTGCACCTTTTTCTCTCTCTACTGTAGACTATCAGAGCTCATTTTAATTCTGTTAGGAGTCTAGTTACAGGCTGCTGAGCTGAATGCATTTTGGGCTAATAGTGTACCTGCACTGAGGCTACTCTGCTACAAGCTGAAATCACTAAAGAGCTAAAATTGCTAAGAGCTGAAATCACTGAGTGCTGTGGGGGGCCTGAAGATATGTTGCTGAGCTGCTGGTGCAGTGGAGTAGTTTGTGGGATGACTGGAGTGCCTCACAGGACCGCTAGCGGAGCAGCTGGTGGAGTGGAGCAGTTCGCGGAATGACTGGAGCAGCTTATAGGATGGCTGGTAGAGCAGAGCAGAGCAGCTGGTGGAGTGGCTCGCGGTGAAGGCTGCAGCAGAACCCCATGGAGAGGTGGGGCATTCTGCCTCAGACCACGTAAGTGCCCCTTAATACTGCTGTGCCCCCCCTCAGGGTGGGAAGTAAAACTCTGCAGATAAATGTTTGAACTCTGGGGCTGCACTGACCAGGGAGAGAGACTTTTTGGTTTGTTGTTCTCTTGGGTGATTTTTGGGGTGCTGGACCCAAGAGACTTTTGGGGTGTTGGACTTCTGGGACTTTGGGTGATTTCTTGGGTTGCTGGACTTAAGACCCTGAGGGGAAAAGGACGCTGCCAAACGTACTTGGGGGTGGGTCTTTTGCTCATAGTTTCTGCTATGAACCCTGTTTGTGGTGTTTTCCCAACATAATGCCGCATTGTCTCCCTCCTTTATTAAAAGGATTTTGCTACACTCAAACTCCATGCTTGTGAGACGGGAAGTATTGCCTCCTAGAAGCGCCCAGAGTGGTGGTATGTAATTGTCCCAGGTCACTGGGTGGGGACTCGATCCGTTTTTGCATTATGTTATTGAAACGAAACCCCTAGACACTAAACCCGGCCCGTGCTGCTGCCAACTCAGACTGGCAGAAGGGTTACATAGGCAACAGGCCAAGCCTGCTGCTCCGGTTGGGTTCTGGAAAGCAGAACACAGTGAATGCCCCAGTGAATGCCTCACGCTATTCCTGGGCAGTGCAGCTAGCCTATTAAACCCGTTTGCTAATATGCTTCACCGGAACACGTTTCACACTTTGTGAAAGCTGAGGAGCTCTGACTCTGTGCTAGATTCCTGGCCAAACGGGGCTCTCCACAGCAGGAACGGACAGGAGCAGGATACCGGGTGGAGATATCATTGCACAGGGCAGTCCTGTACCTCTCATTAGCACACATGGTATGTGGGCATTCATTACTCTGGTCTGCCCAGATGTGCCTTGTGAGAGGCTCAGCTGGAGCTCACTGACGATCTGCTCGATAATTTTTTTTCCTCAGAGCTGCTGCAGTCATCTGAGATGGAAAGGGGCAAAGACATTGAAGAGATTCTTAGAGGTGTGACGCATTCTAGATGTGTGGGAGTCGAGATAACCAACAAAACTAGAGTGGCCCTCCGCTCCCCAAGGTTTGGAGTTTGTCCATTACACCTGTTTCTAATAGGCTGACTTTTTCTCCTTTTTACCATGTAATTTTAAAATAAAATATTTATTGTACTTACATTTCAGTGTATAACACATAGAGAAGTATAAACAAGTAATTGTCTGTATGAAATTTTAGTTTGTACTGACTTTGCTAGTGCTTTTTATGTAGCCTGTTGTAAAACTAGGCAAATAGCTAGATGTACCCCCTGGAAGACCTCTGCGTACCCCTGGGGTACACGTACCCTTGGTTGAGAATCACTGCTTTATGGCCGCTGTGCCGTGGGTTTTTCATGTCCTGTTTTCAGGATCTGGTTTCATCTCACACAGCTTTTTTATCAATTCCCTTTTTCAAAAATTAAATTTCTTTCAGGTTTTTTTCCCTTGATATTCATTCTCTGGTACGTCTGTAGATTTTATTTCCCTCTACTTCCCTCCTCTAATAGAATCTCCTCACATACCTAGGTCTCTTCCCCCCCCCCCAATTCTCCTGACCTAAAACCTTTCCTATTTACCTTCTTTCCTCCTGCTCACTTCCCTGTTCTCTCCTTCTATTCTTCTTTTATATTGTCACCTTCCACCTACCCCAGTTCCGGTTCTTCCGCTAGCTCACCATCTCGATTCTTCTCCTTCTCTAACAGCTTTTTCCAGCTGCCCCTTCGGGTGGATCCCAAACCCCCTCCCCAGCTTGAGCTGCCTAATCTCTCTCACCAGATGTGACCTTGTTTGTTCACAATAAATCTACAAAGTCCCGTTTCCCTGAATACATTAGAGACAAACACAGCAGGCATTACAGGCAAACAGAGGACAATCCCAACCAGTAATATATATATACATGATGCTTCAGATTTAGTGTGTGTGGTGTTTCAAAAGCCTAACTTTCCAAAATTAGACAAATTATGAGCTAAATTAACACATCAGCACTATACAATACCAGTAAAACATTGTCATAACTATAAAGGGAAGGGTAACAGCTCTCCTGTGTACAGTAGTATAAAATCCCTCCTGGCCAGAGACTCCAAAATCCTTTTACCTGTAAAGGGTTAAGAAGCTCAGGTAACCCGGCTGATACCTGACCCAAAGGACCAATAAGGGGACAAGATACTTTCAAATCTTGGGGGCGGGGAAAGCTTTTGTTTGTGCTCTTTGTTTTGGGGGTTGTTCGCTCTTGGGACTAAGAGGGAACAAACATTAATCCAGGCTCTCCACATCTTTCTGAACAAGTCTCTCATATTTCAAACTTGTAAGTAAACAGCCAGGCAAGTCGTGTTAGTTTACCTTTGTTTTCTCAACTTGTAAATGTACCTTTTACTAGGGTGTTTACCTCTGTTTGCTATAACTTTGAACCTAAGGCTAGAGGGGGGGTCCTCTGGGCTCTTTAAGTTTGATTACCCTGTGAAGTTATTTTCCATCCTGATTTTACAGAGATGATTTTTACCTTTTTCTTTCATTAAAAACCTTCTTTTTAAGAACCTGATTGATTTTCCTTGTTTTTAGATCCAAGGGGGTTGGATCTTGATCCACCAGGAGTTGGTGGAAGGGAGGAAGGGGGATGGTTAATTTCTCCTTGTTTTAAGATCCAAGGGGTTTGGATCTGTATTCACCAGGGAATTGGTGAAGAGTCTCTCAAGGCTACCCAGGGAAGGGAATTAGCATCGAGAGTGGTGGCAGCGGACCAGATCTAAGCTGGTAGTTAAGCTTAGAAGTTTTCATGCAGGCCCCCACATCTGTATCCTAAAGTTCAGAGTGGGGAAGCAGCCTTGACAAACATATAAATGGACTAAGAGCTGGCTAACTGACCGATCTCAAAAAGTAGTTGTCAAGTGAGGAATCAACACTGAATAGGGGTGTTTCTGGTGGATGACACAAAAATTGACAAAGCGGTAACTAATGATGAGGACAGGGCAGCCATAGAGAGGGATCTGGATTGCTTGGTAAACTGAGCCCATTCAGGTTACTTCTGTATTGAGACCTGTGCTGTTCAACATATTCATAAATGTTCTGGAAAAGGGGGTGAACAGTGAGGTGGCAAAATTTTCGGATGATACCTAATTAAGCTGACTGTGAAGAGTTAAAAAAGGATCCCACAAAACTTGGTGATTGGGCAACCAAATAGCAGATGAAATTCAATGTTGATAAATGCAAAGTAATGCTCATTGGAAAACATAATCCCAACTGGGTCTAAATTAGTTGTTACCACTCAAAAAGGAGATTTGGGAGTCATCAATTGTTCTCTGAAAACTTCCACTAAATATGCAGTGACAGTCAAAAAAGTGAAGAGAATTTTAGGAGCCATTAGGAAAGGGATAGATAACAATACAGAAAATATCATAATGATGTAGGAAGATGAGGTCCTGAAACATAAACCCTTGGTATCAGAGGCCCGGTATGAGGCCTGAACTAAAGTAATGGTCAAGACTTTGCTAACATCAAGAAGAGTTAAGCTGTGATCCAGCGGCAGGTTCTGCTCAGAGAAGTTGGCAAGAAGAAGGCTGCTAATTGCAAGTATATACATATCTAAAAGGTATCAAGTACTAACAGGATGAACAGCAGAACATTCTGGTACGAACACATTCCACAGAGATAATGGGGAACAGACTGACCCATCCTAAAGATATGGTAAAAAGGATAATATGATGGATAGACTTGTTTGTTTGAACCAACATGTACCAGGAGAGAGTCAGCACCCTAACGCGTAATGGGGTTGTACCTCAATGCATCAGGCATGATGTATAACTTGTTTGTACCTGTGTATAAGAATGCATCCCTGAGTGGACGTCTTTGTCCAGCCTAGGGGGCAGTAGAGTGTCCCACCACTGACTGCATAGGCGCCAACTTTTCCAGACGCCAGTGGGTGCTTGCCTCTGGCCCCGCCCTGCCTCCATCCCACCCCCTTCTGCCCCGTCCCTGACCTTGCCCCCATCTCAATCCCTTCCCCAAAGTCCCTGCCCCAACTCCACCCCCTCCCTGCCCCTATTGGACCCCCTTCCCCAAATCCCCGGCCCGGCCCTGCCTCTTCCCGGAGCGCACCACATTCCTCCTCCTCCCCACTCCCTCCCAGTGCTTGCCGCAATGAATCAGCTGTTTTGCGGTGGGAAGCTCTGGGACGGGGGGAGAAGCAGAGCCCCGGTGCGCTCAGGGGAGGAAGTGGAGGCGGAGCAGAGGTCAGCTAGGGCCGGGGGTTGGGGCGGGGAGGGAAGCTGCTGGTGGGTGCTTTGCACCCACCAATTTTTCCCTCTGAGTGTTCCAGCCCCGGAGCACCCACAGAGTCGGCGCCTTTGACTGACTGAGCTGTGTCCATTATCAGGGGGCTCATATTCATAGTATGTCCTGTAGAGTCTGCTGGAAACTATTACTGTGCTTCGTTTGACAATAAACCTGTCCGGGTGCCTTCGTACCTTATTGGAGTCTGTGGTCACTGGGGGTTCTCTCGGCATCAGCTGCGTCAGCAATCTGAGCAGAACCGGGGCAGCACACAGAGGGAACACATGCACACAGTTGACTGTTATCAACATTGGATAGCCAATCAGAGGCAGTGTCCCCTGAGCCAGACACTCGGGGGAACCTATATATAAGAACCTATTTAGAATAGAATGGAATAGAATAGCATGAGTGTTTCACATCATCGTCAGATGGGTGCCCACAGGGGCCAAACCCACCTCGCTGCCAGGGAATTGCCAGACATGGAAACACTGAAAGAATGAATGTTGGGAGCTTTATCTTTGGTTTTCTGGTGATGTTTCCCAGCTTTTGTCTTCACCCCAGAGGCTAGTGCTGTGTCTATGTGCCTTGCCCAATAGTAAAAATACAAAGAAACCACAGATCAGCTGAGTCCCTGATAACTCTGTTTAGCAACTCTGTTTGCCAGCTTTACAGGCTCAGCTACCCACCAACTACAGCTCTGACTAGTTTGGGGTGACTTCTAAAATACCAAACACAGTGAGCACCACAAGAGGGCTCACAAACTATTTAAAGGGATACCACCCAATCCCACTACAATTAGACTTTTTTGTAAACAAATGAAAGCTGAGATTCCAGCAGCTGAGCTTGAAGAGAGACACCCAGATTCATAAAACTGATGATAAAATTGAGAGTTGGCAACACTGTCAATGCTGCAATCAGGTGACTAAACGCCATCTCTGCTTTGTTAACTCATGGTTGATTCTAATGACCTCCTGCTGAGGATGCACTGTCACAAACAGAATTCTTGTCTCCCCACAGCATTTTCTGTTACAGTGGTCACACCTTCATCCCCCCTGTACCAGCCATCAGCCCTGGCTGCAAGGAGACCTGTGTGTTTGTGAAAAGGAACCTCAGTGCCTGGGGAGTTGCAGGGGCTCTCACCTATGAGTGGGCCGGTTTCTCATTTATCCTCATGTTCTCCAACCCCTTTGACAACAACCTGCACCACCTCCAGTATGCACTGGAAATCCGCGAAGGCAGAATGAGCTGCAGGGAATTGGAGAGTCTCTAGCACATGATGTGTGGCCACAGGCCTCTGTCCAGAACCTATCGAAAGGACCAACTTGGGAGAAACACAACTGCCCTTGTTGTAACATTACATAGCTTTCAGATTTCTGCCACTATGTCCAATCATAGCAAACTGCCCTTAGAGTATTAATTGAAGAGAGAGGTTCTCCTCCCAGCTACACTCCACAGCCACCTCGCTCCAAGCAGCCGTCTTCTCCTTTCTGCCACTTCTCTCACAAGCTGACCCAGTAACATGCCTGCAAATGGGTGTTCCTGTCTCAGTAATCCCAAACGAGAGGGAGACACCACCCTGACTTGGAATGCTCTTCATGCAGAATCCAGGACCCGCAGACGGCAATTATTCAGTGGATTTTCCCCCCCATCTTTTCCGTTCAGATTATTATTTTGTTTTATCCAGGGGAAAAACAATCAACTTGTATAGCTGTTCCTGAGCAAAGCAAATAATGGGCTCAGGGCCACAGAAAGATGGTCACCAGAGAACCCAAAGGAAACAATCACCGCTCGGTCCCTGGGCTGTGCCAAGAACCTGAGTAGTAACAAAGCTCAGCAGCAGAACCATTCCAAAGCCAGCTGACAAGTAGTAAAGATGACTAGTGGGAAGACCAGAGGGCCTGATTCTGCATTTGGGCCTGATCTGACCACTCTTAGCCACATTGGATGAAATTCCCCTTGTGCACAGAGTCAGTATGAGTCCCAAGAACCGCACTGAAGCTCCCAAAATTTGATTTAGTTGGGGTTGGTCCTGCTTTGAGCAGGGGGTTGGACTAGATGACCTCCTGATGTCCCTTCCAACCCTAATCTTCTATGATTCTATGAAATATAACCTATATGGTATTTTGGCCTCTGAGGAGGGGACTTCACCTCCTGAGTGACTAGATCCTCAGCATCACAATTCCAGGGGCCCAGCATCCATAGATGGAGCTATTTTTCCAAATAGGTTCAGCACCCAACATGCTCCCAGCTGTTCTCTCAAACTGGCCCTGACTGTGGGTTCTGGGCTTCTCTGGTCATTCTGGCCACACTCTGAAAGTTACTCCCAATGGGGGCCTTTGCAGAGCAAGGTGCTGCTGAGGTTGAGTCAAGGGGCCAAAGCTGAGTCCTGCTGTTGACAGTCTGGTCATAGGCACATGCAGGAAAATTCCCATACCCCACAGCTGCTCCAAGTGTCCCATTCCCGGGAGCTGGAGCCAGGCGTTTGCATATATCAACATGGGAGGGGTCAGGAAGGCCTCTGGCAGGGTTTTGAGCACCAGTTGCCAGCCCTGGATCTGGGAATATGCAGCCCTGTTCTGGAGCTGATCGGAAACATAAGAACGTAAGAACGGCCGTACTGGGTCAGACCAAAGGTCCATCTAGCCCAGTATCCTGTCTTATAACAGTGGCCAATGCCAGGTGCCCCAGAGGGAATGAACAGAATAAGTCGTCACATGATCCATCCAATGTGTGTTGTGTGAAAAAAGCATTGCTTTTGTTTGTTTTAAACCTGCAGTGCACCATTCAGACAGCCTGAGACCTACACCAGCTAAACCCCCGCAATGCACCATCCCCACAGCCTGAGACCTACACCAGCTAAACCCCCGCAATGCACCATCCCCACAGCCTGAGACCTACACCAGCTAGAGGGACAGAACCACACTGGAAATAGCAGCAGGGATGGAGTTAAGGAGGGGTAAAGTTTGATATTTCTGCTGTCTGCAGCAATGTTGGTTGGCCCCTGCCCATTCTTCCCACATCATCTGTCATGTCTATAAGAAGACACTAAGTCCCTGGGTGCATGGACTGTACCCTTATGTCTGTCCCAGACAAAGGCATGTACATTTTGGGTGCTGTGAAATCTAATAAAACTTCATAATACTAAAAACTGTCCTGAGGAGAGTCACTTCTAAACAAAGAACAGAATTAATTCTTTTGTTCACATAAATACAGAGGGTCCAGGTCACCACTGATATCAACTGGCCATAGCTCCATTGTAGTCAAAGGGCTGTATCCCCAGCTGCAGTAAACTGTTCCTGCTTCATTGGAGTCAATGGGCCAATTTACATCAGCTAGAGGTCTGGCCCAGAGGTCAGCCCAAACATATTGCCCTGGACTCCACGGGCTGTCTGAGTGTCTCACCTGCAGCTGGACTCTCACTTCAACCCAGCTCTACTCAAACATAATAGGAACAATGCATGCTGGGAAAGCTACTCACTTTTCTACCAACTCCTCTTTATGGCAGAGGCTTAAGGTAATAAGCTCACAGCAATCTTATATCCCCAGCAGCAAGATGTTCCACCGGGAAGATGACATATCCCCAAATACCACCTGTGCAAGGGTGGGCTGTATCTGTATCAAATGACAAGCTCCATTTTGTATTCAGTGGTGAACACAACTTGCCAAGGCAACCTATTGTGTTGTGTTAACCTTTGACCCCTGACCTGAGCTCAGGTGGTCATTTATATCTTCGAAAGTGTTAAGATGCTTGCTCAATTAGCGTAAATGAAATTAAAGCAATAAACGCAAGCAGGAGTCAGGAAAGAAACATAACGATTGTTTTAAAATAGGCTTTGCAGTGGGCCTGATGGCTAGTATTTAGCTAGCAGTAGTAATAGCTAGCACAAGGCCACATTATGCCAAGGTTAGTAAGTAACCTTCGCTTACCAGATTTAACAATATATAACTTGTGATAGACTGTCTAGACCAGGGGTCATCAATTACTTTTTGTCAAGGTCCACATTTATTGGTCAAGGTATAGTCAAGGTCCAGACTCCAGAGAAAATACAACAACAACAGTAATAATAATCATAATAATAATAAAATAAAAAGATTTTGGGGTCCATTCAAAAGCGTCTGGCGGTCCAAATTTGCCCGCAGTCCTCCTATTGACTACCCCTGGTCTGTGCAACTGCGTACAACCATAACTGTAACCCCAAATGGGCAGCAGGAATGACACATGTGGCCAAGATGCCAAGACTTAATCGAATGTGGTCCCTGAAATAGGTGAGTGTAAGGAATAGGGGCATAAAAAGGTAACAAACCTCAACTTCTGGGGCAACCTCAGAATGGCAATACGATGACAACCTTAATGCCTATCTCACCTTAAGGCAAACCCGCAGCCCTGGGGATTGGTTAGTACACATGTGCGGATTCTGCTGTTGTTCTTCTCGTGTTTTTCAAGTGTAAGCAGAGTTTGAATGAGCTCTCCCCTGACATCTAGTGGTGAGCTGTGGAAAAGGACTTCAGGAGATGATCTCGTTTGCCTGGGCACACCCACCCTGTCTAAAGGTGCTCAGCCTTGGGACAGCTCCCATCTTTTCATGTGCTGTGTATTTATACCTGCCTACCGTATTTTCCACTCCATGCATCTGATGAAGTGGGTTGAAGCCCATGAAACCTTATGTCCAAAAAGATTTGTTAGACTCTAAAGTGCTACAAGGACTCCTCGTTATTTTTACAAGACACAGTTTGGCTACATATTCTGACAATGATGTTTTGACTGTCTTTGCCAGTTGGCATAAAGGGGTTCTTGGGATTACGCTGCCATGGCATTACGAGGTTTACAGGGTCAGTATGTTCAGTTTTGCCTGGGAAAAGGACCTGGTATGTAACCTCACCCCTCTGCTTATCACAGTCAGGTTGAACTGAGCCCTGGGCTGATATCTCACAGTGTGCCTGGGCCAGGGGGAGAGGCAGCAGTAGGTGGCTAGGCCCCTTTTGACACGCTCCACAAAGCCAGTGTTGTGAGGAAGTGTAACACAGAGCCAAAGGAAGGGCAGGAGGCAGAGCTCAGTGTATCTGAACCGAGAGCTCCCACACTGCCTTGGGAGGGGAGAGAGTTGTGATAGCAACAGACCAAAGCATGTCTAAGATGAGACTGTGCGATGATGTGGGATTTGTGATGACCCCGAGAAGGAATGGCAGAAGGTCCCTAAAGGCGGCGCCCGAACCCCTGTGCCTCCCCTTCTCCCTGAGCTCCTGCCCCCACACCACCCCTTCCCCTGAGGCCCCGCCCTCATGCCACCCCTTCTCCCAAAGGCCCCGCCTCCATGCACTGCCCCTCCACTCATTCTTCTCTTCCCCCTCCCCACCCCGGTCTCCTTATGGCCAGTAAAAAGTGCGAGGGCCCTAGCCCCCTGGCAACCCCTGTTCCAGTGCCCCTGACCCCGAGTCCCTCCAGCACCACCCAGGCCAGCTCTCCTGTCTTCCGGAAGACCTTCCCTGCCCTGCTACATTGGACCAGGGCATGGTGGGTACTGCAGCTGCTGAGCTCCGGGTAATCCCTCGTGCAGTGCAGCCCCCATGGTGCAGAGGTGCAGGTGAACCCAGCCCTGGGCTCTGACAGGCAGAATGTCCAACAGCTGCTTCCTCACAGCAACACCCAGCATGCCCTGCCGTATTCAGGCCTCAGGTTTCAGCCTACATGGTGTATTGCACATATGAGCTGCAGTGCTTGCAACTGTATGCACGTTAAGAACAGTACATATTATTGACAGCAGGGCCACTGGGGGGCAGGGGCAAAAGGGCAGTTTGTTCCATATCCTTGTTTCAGAGGGCCCCCACACCAAGTGGCATCGTGACCTGGTACATGGAGGTTGCGGTGCCACTCAGGATGGACCCATCCAGCTTGCTCTGCTACCCAGCAGGGGCTAAGAGTACTGTGGACTCGGTGGGGTGATGTGTGGGGCCCAGCAACTGAAGCAGGGATGGCCCCATAGGGGTTGGTGATGACGCCTGGGATCTCCCTGACTCACACCATACATGTGCATACCCTGGGAAACATTTGTAGGAGAATCCCTAACCTGAGCAGAGCAGCCTCTGTGTCCAGGAGAGAATAAACTGAAAGTAAAAGAGGTTTGTGACAGTTACAGGAATCCAGTTACGCTGCTGTGAAAATATTTTGTCATCCTTGAAAATCTATCACTTCTCTGCAATCTGTGTCAGCAGGGTCTGAGGCCTGGTCTACACTACGAGTTTAGGTCAAATTTCGCAGCGTTAAATCGAATTAAGCCTGGACACGTCCACACAAAGAAGCCCTTTTTTTTCGACTTAAAGTGCCCTCTTAACCGGTTTCTTTACTCCACCTCCGACGAGGGGAGTAGCGGCAAAATCGATATAGCCATTTCAAATTATGATTAGTGTGAACGGAATTCGACGGTATAGGCCTCCGGGAGCTATCTCAGAGTGCTTCATTGTGGCCGCTCTGGACAGCACTCTCAACTCAGATGCACTGACCAGGTAGACAGGAAAAGCCCCGCGAACTTTTGAATTTCATTTCCTGTTTGCCCAGCGTGGAGAGCACAGGTGGCCACGCAGAGCTTATCAGCACACGTAACCATGATGGAGTCCCAGGATCGCAAAAGAGCTCCAGCATGGACCGAACGGGAGGTATTGGATCTGCTTGCCATATGGGGAGATGAATCAGTGCTAGCTGAACTCCGTTGCAGTAAACGAAATTTCAAAATATTAGAAAAAGTCTCAAAGGCCATGAAGGACAGAGGCCATAACAAGGACGCACAGCAGTGCCGTGTGAAAATTAAGGAGCTAAGGCAAGCCTACCACAAAGCCAGAGAGGCAAACGGAAGGTCCGGGGCAGAGCCGCAGACATGCCGCTTCTACACGGAGCTGCATGCCATGCTAGGAGGTGCAGCCACCACTACCCCAACCCTGTGCTTTGACTCCATCAATGGATAATCACACAACAGGGAAGCGGGTTTGGGGGACGAGGAAGATGATGATGAAGTCAATGAAGATAGCTCACAGCAAGGAAGCAGAGAAACCGGTTTCCCCAACAGCCAGGATATGTTCATCACCCTGGACCTGGAACCAGTGACCCCCAAACTCACCCAAGGCGTGCTCCCAGACCCTGAGGGCACACAAGGGACCTCTCGTGAGTGTACCTTTGTAAATATTACTCATGGTTTAAAAGCAAGCGTGTTTAATGATTAATGATTAATTTGCCCTGGCAATCCTGGTCAGTACAGCTACTGGAAAAGTCTGTTAACGTGTATGGGGATGGAATGGAAATCCTCCAGGGACATCTCCAGAAAGCTCTCCTTCATGTACTCCCAAAGCCTTTGCAAAAGGTTTCTGGGGAGTGCTGCCTTATCCCGTCCGCCATGGTAGGACCCTTTACAACGCCAGGCCAGTAGCACGTAGTCTGGAATCATTGCATAACAAAGCATGGCAGCGTATGGTTCCGGTTTTTGCTGGCATGGAGACAACATCCATTCCTTATCTCTCTTTGTTATCCTCAGGAAAGTGATACCATTCACAGTCACCTGGTTGAAATGGGGTGATTTTAGTAAGGGGACATTGAGAGGTGCCCGTTCCTGCTCGGCTGAACAGAAATATTCCCCGCTGTTAGCCACGCGGTGGGGGGGAGGGGTGAAGTGATCATCCCAGAGATTTGGGTGTGGGGTGGGGGATGGGGGCTAGTTGGGTTTGTGCTGTATGTTAACCTGGAAACCGCAGCCCCTCCTTTTACATTGCAAACCCATTTTAAATGGCCAACCCAACGGGTGCTTGGTATGGGAAATGAGGGCGCTGCTGTTTGAAACCATTCCTTATTGTTATGAAGGTTAAAAAAGCCAAAAGACTGTGGCTTACCATGGCTGCCTGCAAGCCGAATTCTGTTGCCTGGCACTGCGTGAGTGATCTCTCACACCAAACGGGCAGGCCCTCAATATAAGAGGGAAAATGCGACCTTGTAACGAAAGCACATGTGCTGTGTAATGTGAACAGCAACATTTAACGAATTTAATGTGAAAGATTGTACCCATTGTTCTCTAAAATATGTCTTCTTAACCACGTCTCCCTTTTCCTCCACCAAGTGCAAATGTTTCTCCTTCGCAGAGGCTAGTGAAGATTAGAAGGAAAAAATGGCGGACTCGGGATGATATGTTCTCGGAGCTCCAAGTGTCGGCCCAAGCTGACAGAACACAGCAGAATGCGTGGAGGCATTCAATGTCAGAGTGCAAAAAAGCACAATATGAACAAGAGGAGAGGTGGTGGGCTGAATCGCGGGCTGAAGAGAGCAAGTGGCGGGCTGAAGAGGATAGGTGGCGTCAGATTGCTGACAGAAGGCAAGAGTCAATGCTGTGGCTGCTGGAGCATCAAACTGAAATGCTCCAGCATATAGTTGAGCTGCAAGAAAGGCAGTAGGAGCAGAGACCACCGCTACAGCCCCTGTGTAACCAATAACCATCCTCCCCAAGTTCCATAGTCTTCTCACCCAGACACCCAAGAACTCGGTGGGGGGGCCTCCGGCCACCCAGCCACTCCACTCCAGAGGATTGCCCAAGCGTCAGAAGGTTGGCCTTCAATAAGACTTAAAGTTTTAAAGTTTTAAACTGCAGTGTTTCTTTTCCTTCCCTCCTCCCCCACCCCACCCGGCGCTTCCCTCCTCCCCCACCCCTCCCGGGCTACCTTGGCAGTTATCCCCCTAGTTGTGTGATGACTTAATAAAGAATGCATGAATGTGAAGTAATAATGACTTTATTGCCTCTGCAAGTGGTGCTTGAAGGGGGGAGCGGCAGGTGGTTAGCTTACAGGGAAGTAGAGTGAACCGGGTGGGAGTGGGGTTCATCAAGGAGAAAGAAACAGAAGCTCTACACCGTAGCCTTTCCAGTCACAAAACTGGTTTTCAAAGCTTCTCTGATGCGCACCACGCCCTACTGTACTCTTCTAACTGCCTTGGTGTCTGGCTGCGCATAATCACCGGCCAGGTGATTTGCCCCCACCTCCCACCCCGCCATAAATGTCTCCCCCTTATTCTCACAGATATTGTGGAGAGCACGGCAAGCAGCAATAACAATTGGAATATTGGTTTCGCTGAGGTCTAACCGAGTCAGTAAACTGTGCCAGAGCACTTTTAAACATCCAAATGCACATTCTACCACCATTCTGCACTTGCTCAGCCTATAGTTGAACAGGTCCTGACTACTGTCCAGGCTGCCTGTGTATGGCTTTATGAGCCATGGCATTAAGGGGTAGGCTGGGTTCCCAAGGATAACTATAGGCATTTCAACATCCCCAACAGTTATTTTCTGGTCCGTGAAGAAAGTCCCTATCTCCAGCTTTCAAAACAGACCAGAGTTCCTGAAGACGCGAGCATCATGTACCTTTCCCGGCCATCCCACGTTGATGTTAGTGAAACGTCCCTTGTGATCCACTAGGGCTAACAGCACTATGGAAAAGTATTCCTTGCAATTTATGTACTCTGTGGCTTGGTGCTCCGGTGCCAAGATAGGGATATGGGTTCTGTCTATCGCCCCACCAGAGTTTGGGAATCCCATTGCAGCAAAGCCATCCACTATGACCTGCACGTTTCCCAGAGTCACTACCCTTGATATCAGCAGGTCTTTCATTGCCCTGGCTACTTGGATCACAGCAGCCCCCACAGTAGATTTGCCCACTCCAAATTGATTCCCGACTGACCAGTAGCTGTCTGACGTTGCAAGCTTCCACAGTGCTATCGCCACTCGCTTCTCAACTGTGAGGGCTGCTCTCATCTTGGTATTCTGGCGCTTCAGGGAAGGCGAAAGCAAGTCACAAAGTTCCATGAAAGTGCCCTTATGCATGCAAAAGTTTCGCAGCCACTGGGAATCGTCCCACACCTGCAACACGATGCAGTCCCACCAGTCTGTGCTTGTTTCCCGGGCCCAGAATCAACATTCCACGGCATCAATATGCCCCAGTAACACCATGATTTGCACATTGCTGGAGAGGTCTATGTACATGTCAATGTCTTCATCACTCTTGTAGCCACGCTGCAATCGCCTTCTTGCCTGGTTTTGCTTTGGCATGTTCTGGCTCTGCATATACTCCAGGACAATGCTTCTAGTGTTCATAGTGCTCATAATTGCCACGGTGATCTGAGCGGGCTCTATGATCCCAGTGCTATTGTGTCTGGGCTTGAAAAACAGTGAGAAACTATTGTCTGACGGAGGAAGGGAGGCCGTTGATTTCACGAAGGTGGGGGCTGAGGACGTGTACCCAGCAGGTGGGGCTGCTTTGCCCTGGTGACCTATTTTGGCTGGCGTTGGGATACCAGTCGCTCTAGTGCAGGGCTAATGACAAGTTGTTATTCCTACTGCATGAGTAAAGGGCAGCAGAACCACGCTTAGCTGGCCCTGTGTCAGGCAGTCACCCTCAACTGAACTGCACTTGCTCAGCAGGAGGTAGGGATGCTACATGCTAGTGATAGAGAAAGAAGATAGTGACAAGTGTTTTTTCTAGTGATGTGGCTTTTTGTTGTAGTTCTCTTTTTTCTTGCTGTGTTAAAGCACATGTGATTACGCTCAGTTGAGCGTCCTTGTTTGGTTTGATGATTGCTAGAGCTGACAAAACTGATAACTGCATTTTTAAGTGCTGAGCCTTAGATGTCCCCGGGGCAGTGTTTCAGTGAATGAGATTGTCTAGCCTATGCTAGTGGTGAGGTTCTGCGCTAACTACTGAAATCACTGAGAGCTCGGTTAAGTGGTGGGACCTCAAGACATAGCCTTGCCGAGGGTGCGACAGAGCAGCAATGGCCCAGTGGCTAATGGCAGCGGAGCAAATGGTGGATCAGGTGCTATGATGGCAGGAGCTGGCAGCAAGACTGGCTGAATGTTACACAGCAGCTGAGGTGTTGCTTGATGCCTCTGGGGTTGGAGGTTAACTCATGTGAATTTGCCTCTGAACTTTGGGTCCTCGCTGAGCATGGGCAGGAACTGTGAGGTGGATGCAACGGAGGGAGAGGGAACTGATGTGTTAAAGGAACATTTGTTTGTCAGACTTTCACACCACAAGGTGAGAAACTGAGGCAAAGAACACTGCCACATGTACTCTGGGCAGGGGGTGTGGGCTCAGGGGTCACATGCTTTTGAATGGTGGTTGTGGTGTTTTCCAGATTAATGCTGTGTTCCTTTCCCCATTCAGTGCTTGCAAGAGGGGAAGCATTACCTCTTGGAGGCCCCCAAGGTGGGGGCTTGAGCCAGTTCTGTTTTGTATTGTTAAGAGGATCCCTGAACCTAGCCTTCGTTGCTGCCGTCTCCTGGCAGAAGGGTTACATCCGGTTACATCCAGTTTCTTCTCCTGTGTTTGTTTTGGTTTAACAAAACGTTCTTGCTGTTTGCCAGGGCTGACAAGAAGGGAGGAAATGGAGGAGAACTGTATTGGGGCTGCGAGATCAGGGCCACCCAAAACCTCTGTGTAAATAAAGTTAGATGGAAAGGCCTGGGGCCCCAGCAAACATGAATGTACCAGGCTCCATATTTCTCTCGATGGACCTGCCTATCTCCGACCCAGAGACTTTGGGGAAGAATGGTGCAGGACGGGCGGCAAAACATGACTCAGCAATAAGAAAATCATTCAAGGGTAGGGGATAAATATTGGTTACCAGCCAGTCACAACGTTCACTGTAATGGCCCAAAGTCAAGCGTGACAGTGCTGCCTCTTCTCACCTAGTCCTCTCTGAGGTGATGGGGAAATGGGGAAAACCTCCTTCAGTGAGAGACCTTTGCACGGGAGCTGCATTTGGGGAATAGCGACATTCTGAGTCTACAAAAAGAACAGGAGTACTTGTGGCACCTTAGTGATTAACAAATTTATTTCAGCATAAGCTTTCATGGGCTACAGCTCACTTCTTCGGATGCATAGAATGGAACACACAGAAAGAAGGTATTTATACATACAGAGAACATGAAAAGGTGGAAGTACGCATACCAACTGTAAGAGGCCAATCAATTGAGATGAGCTATCAGCAGCAGAGGAAAAAAAACCTTTGAAGTGATAATCGAGATGACCCATAGAAGGTGTGAGGAGAACTTAACATGGGGAAAAAAATTCAATTAGTGTAATGACCCAACCATTCCCAGTCTCTGTTTAATTGTATCTAATTTGCATATTCATTCAAATTCTGTGGTGCCTCTCAGCTGATGACTATCGAGTGGAGTGGGGTGACTGGCCAATAACCCTCTAGAGGGCAAGAAGGGGTCATCCCGAATGGCTTCCAGCTTCCATGCCTGTGGAAGGGCAACAGTGGAAAATTGCCCCTATAACAGAGGTCCCCAAACTGTGGCAGTGCCTTCCTGGGGGTGGCGTGGAGGACCATGTGGGGGGGGGGAGGGGCGTGGCAGGGTCCAGGACAGCCCACATGGAGGGGAGGAAATACTACCCATCCCTGCTCCTATCCCAGCTCTGCTCTGGTCCCAACCCCAGGCACGGCCAGGTTCGCAGTCCTGGCCCCCTTCCCCAGCCTCAGGTTTGGCCACGGCTCCATTCCTGGCTCCAGTCCTGGCTCCAGACCTGGCCCAACTCCCACCCCTCAGCCTTGGCCCCCTTACTTCTGTACGTGTCCCTTCCCCCACCCCCCGGGAGCTGGGACCCTGCTCCCAGCCCCGGATCAAGGGGTGTGCGGACCAGAGTAAAGGGGGGCGTGACCCTGAAAGGACACTGCCCTATAGCTACAGTACTTGTTACATTTGGGGGAGGAGCACGGCCCAGTGGAGCTTGGTAGGGTTCGAAACAAACTCACTAACTTAGCTCACAGACAGGGCCAGCTCTGGCTTTTTTGCCGCCCAAGGCAAAAAAACCTCCCGCCGCCCCCCCTCCCCAGCGCGGCAGGGGAGGGCGCTGAGCCTGGCCGTGGGCCGCTCTCCCCGACCGGCTGGAGTGCTGGAGGGAGGGTGGCGAGCCCGCCGCGGCTCCCCTGGCGGCCAGAGCGCTGGGGGGAGGGCGGAGAGCCCACTGCGGCTCCCCTCTCCCCGACGGCCGGAGCCGGAGCACCGCGCCGCATTGCCCCACTCCAGGTGCTACCCCAAGCACAAGCTTGGTGGGCTGGTGCCTGGAGCCGGCCCTGCTCACAAAGGCCAGGAAGGCCTATTACAGACCCTGAATTGACCTAGACAACAGGATGAGTTGTTCTGTAAGCACTTGTCTGTAATGTGGGGAAAGAAAAATTGTGTTGTTATGGGGGGCTTCAGTTTGGGAGATGTGCTAGAGTCCTCATTCAGTCAGCCATAAAATGATAGGTGATACATTTTTACACACATGGTATTGCACCCAACGCAAAGTGACTCTAGCTGGCCCTCACTACGATGAATAAAGCTCGACTCTTCACTGGACAGTGAGGTGTATTGAGGACTGTGTTTGAATTGTGAACTTAAGGGTTTCCTGGGAGGTGGCTAATGTCCAGAAGGACTGGGAGGCACTCGTCTAACGCAAAGGCGGATTAAGGTTTCCTGGAGCTCTGAGCCTGAGCAAGTGGGGGGCCCTTCCCTATCCCTTCTGCTTGCAGTCCTGCTCCCATTCTGCCCCTTCTGCCTGCGCCTCTTCCCACAGCCCCACCAATTTCTGCATCTTCTCTGGGCCCGCCCTATTCCACACAGGGTCCCCCCAATTTCACCCCCCCCACACACTGCAGCCCTGCAACCCCTTTTCTTCCTTTCTGCCCCACCCCCAACTGTGACCCCAAGACTGGAGAAGTTCTGTCCCATGCCACAGCCTGGGGCGCAGCAGGGAGTGAGAGCTCCTCCAGTCCCAGGTCTGGAGGAGCTCTGTCCCAGCCGCAGCCAAGGTCTGGGTGCTGGGGCTTCCCACCCCCGACCCCCCGCGCTTCAGCCAGGGACGGGGTCAGGTGGCTCAGGGAGGGGACTTCCCCTGCCCAGTGGCTTCTGCCAGGGATGATCTTGGGGGGCACTGAGACTTCACCCACGCTGCCCACCTGGAACTGCTGCCAGGGAGCGGGGTCGGGGCACGGGGGCTTCCCCCCTGGCAGCCAGGGCTCTGGGCTTCGGCTGCCCAGTGGAAGATTTTTTCCGCGCTGTCATAACTATAAAGGGAAGGGTAACAGCTGTCCTGTGTACAGTACTATAAAATCCCTCCTGGCCAGAGACTCCAAAATCCTTTTCCCTGTAAAGGGTTAAGAAGCTCAGGTAACCTGGCTGGCATCTGACCTAAAGGACCAATAAGGGGACAAGATACTTTCAAATCTTGGGGGGGGAAGGCTTTTGTTTGTGTTCTTTGTTTGTGAGGTGTTCGTTCTCGGGACTGAGAGGGACCAGACATCAATCCAGGTTCTCCACATCTTTCTAAACAAGTCTCTCCTATTTCCTATTTCAAACTTGTAAGTAAATAGCCAGGCAAGGCGTGTTAGTTTTCCTTTGTTTTCTCAACTTGTAAATGTACCTTTTACTAGAGTGTTTATCTTTGTTTGCTCTACTTGAACCTGAGACTAGAGGGGAGTCCTCTGAGCTCTTTAAGTTTGATTACCCTGTAAGGTTATTTCCATACTGATTTTACAGAGATGATTTTTACCTTTTTCTTTTTAGAACCTGATTGATTTTTCCTTGTTTTAAGATCCAAGGGGTTTGGATCTTGACTCACCAGGAGTTGGTGGGAGGAAGGAGGGGGGATGGTTAATTTCTCCCTGTTGTAGATCCCAGGGGGGTTGGAACTGTATTCACCGGGAGTTGGTGGAGGAAGGAGGGGGAATGGTTAATTTCTCCTTGTTTTAAAATCCAAGGGGTTTGGATCTGTATTCACCAGGGAATTGGTGAAGGTTTTTCAAGGTTTCCCAGGAATGGAATCCATTGAAATGGTGGCAGCGGAACCAGAGCTAAGCTGGTAGTTAAGCTTAGAAGTTTTCATGCAGACCCCTACATTTGTACCCTAAAGTTCAAAGTGGGGATCCAGCCTTGACATGGTGGTAGAGCGGTGGGATCATTTTAAACCCAAAAGCCAGTGAGATTTTTTTTTCCTTCTAGCTGCTTGGAAAGCCAGGAGCTGGAGGTAGATAGATGCATATCTTATCTCTCCTTGCCTGAAGGCAGAGGTGTTAAGTTTTTTTAACAGGTCCTTTGTTAAGAGAAGGGTTCAAATGAGAAAACAAAGGTAAAAAGAATTTACAAGCTGAATTGGTTTTTTTTTCTTTTTACATCCTCGGGAGTAGCTAGTTAGAAAGTCTCTGTTAACTCAGCAGCAGCCAGAGCTGAGAGCTTCCCAGTTTCAGTCAACTGCAGAGGGGGTGACCCAGCACAAGAAAACAGGAAAATGACTACAAAAGAAGAAAAAGCCAAAGAGGAGGCCCACAAGAGAGCTATGGAGCTGAAAGAAAAAGAGATAGAGCTGAGAGA
Organism: Chrysemys picta bellii; assembly: GCF_011386835.1. NCBI lineage: Eukaryota > Metazoa > Chordata > Testudines > Emydidae > Chrysemys > Chrysemys picta. The sequence continues at coordinate 9,102,027 of NC_088807.1, forward strand.
CAGAGAAGAGAAAGCCAAAGAGGGGGCCCACAAGAGAGAGATAGAGCTGAAAGAAAGAGAAGAAAAGGTCAAAAAGGAGGCCTATGAAAGAGAGATGGAGCTGGAAAAAGCCAAAGACGAGGCTCACAAGAGAACTATGGAGCTGAAAGAAAAAGAGATGGAGGAGAGAGAAAAAGAAAGGAAGCATGAACTGGAAGTAGCAAAGGCTAAGCAGGATGCACCAGCCAATGCTAACAACCCCCCTCCAGGTACCACTTCCCATCCCAGCAAATTCCCCACCTACAAGGCAGGCGATGATACTGAGGCCTTCTTAGAAAATTTTGAAAGGGCCTGCCTTGGATACAGCATCGCTGCAGACCAGTACATGGTAGAGCTGAGGCCGCAGCTCAGTGGACCCTTAGCAGAGGTGGCGGCTGAAATGCCTAAGGAACACATGAACAGTTATGAACTTTTTAAAAACAAGGCCAGACTCAGAATGGGGCTAACACCCGAGCATGCCCGTCGGCGGTTCAGAGCCCTAAAGTGGAAACCCGATGTGTCATTTACCCGTCATGCCTACCACATTGACAAAAATTGTGATGCCTGGGTATCAGGAGCAAATGTTCAATCTCTGGAAGATCTGCTTTCCCTAGTAAAAATGGAGCAGTTTTTAGAGGGTGTTCCTGAGGAAATAGAAAGGTACATCCTAGATAGGAAGCCCAAAACTGTAACTGAGGCGGGGGAGATTGGAGCCCAATGGGTGGAGGTGGCAGAAAAGAAAAAAACTAGTAGCAGTTGGAGCGAATATCAGAAGGGGCAAGCCGAAACAAAACCTTACCACCGGGGACAACCAAAGGCCCCACCCACATCCCAAGGGAAACCCCAGACGCCTTCTCACCCCACCACACCAGTCTCCACCAACCAACGTCGTCCCGGTGATACCTTAGCAGGGCGATGTTTTAAATGTAATGAACTGGGACATATAAAGGCTCACTGCCCCAAGAACCCCAACCGATTACAGTTCATTACACCCCAATCACACCAAAGATCCCCAAACCCAGATGCCTCTCTCATACCCTCGGAGCGAAGGGAAACCTTGAGAGTGGGCGGAAAGAAGGTTACCGCTTGGAGGGACACTGGGGCTCAAGTGTCAACTATCCACCAATCCCTAGTGGACCCCAAACTCATCAACCCGGAGGCTCCAGTGACAATTCAACCCTTCGTGTCACAGTCTGTAACCTTGCCTACAGCCACGTTGCATGTCCAGTACAAGGGCTGGTCAGGAATGTGGACTTTTGCAGTCTATGACAATTATCCCATTCCCATGCTGCTGAGGGAAGATTTGGCCAACCATGTGAAGCTAGCCAAGAGGGTGGGAATAGTCACCCGCAGCCAGGCTAAGCAAGCTTTCACCCCCATCCCTGTTCCTGAGCCGTCCACCAGGGCCCCGTCTGTGTTACCAGAGACCCAGACAAAGGTGGTGGAACAGGATCCCCTGCCAACGACTGCAACAACCGTAGTGGATCCAATCCCAGAGACCCAGCCAAAGCTAGTCCCAGAACCGGAACTGGCAACGCAACCAGCACCAGAACCATTGCGAGCCCTGAGTCCAGCGCTTGCAAACCCGTCTACAACTCCAATGCCAGAGGGCACCAGCGAGCCTGACCTGGCGGAAGCAGCAGATAACCCTACCCAAGAGGCTCAGCCAGAGCCTGAGATACCACATAGTGCACCAGCGGACAGCGGTTCACAGTCAGTGGAAACAGCCCCAGCACCTGCATCGCTTCCAGAGGGACCAAGCCCCAGTCCACAGTCCAAGGAGGAACTGATGTCTCCAGCATCAAGGGAACAGTTCCAGGCCGAGCAGGAAGCAGATGACAGCCTTCAGAAAGCTTGAGCGGCGGCGCGGAGCACCCCACCGCCTCTCAGCTCTTCGAACCGATCCCGGTTTGTTGTAGAACAAGGACTTTTATACAAGGAGACTCTTTCTGGTGGGCACCAGGAAGACTGGCATCCTCAAAGACAGTTGGTAGTTCCCACTAAGTATCGGGTAAAGCTCTTGAGCTTAGCCCATGATCATCCCAGTGGCCATTCTGGGGTGAACAGAACCAAGGACCGGTTGGGGAAGTCCTTCCACTGGAAGGGAATGGGCAAGGACGTTGCTAAATATGTCCGGTCTTGTGAGGTGTGCCAACGAGTGGGAAAGCCCCAAGACCAGTTTAAAGCCCCTCTCCAGCCACTACCCATAATTGAGGTCCCATTTCAGCGCGTAGCTGTGGATATTCTGGGTCCTTTCCCAAAGAAGACACCCAGAGGAAAGCAGTACGTACTGACTTTCATGGATTTTGCTACCCGATGGCCGGAAGCAGTACCCTTAAGCAACACCAGGGCTAAAAGTGTGTGCCAGGCATTAACAGACATTTTTGCCAGGGTAGGTTGGCCCTCTGACATCCTTACAGATTCGGGAACTAATTTCCTGGCAGGGACCATGGAAAACCTGTGGGAAGCTCATGGGGTGAATCACTTGGTTGCCACCCCTTACCACCATGAAACCAATGGTCTGGTGGAGAGGTTTAATGGAACTTTGGGGGCCATGATACGTAAATTTGTAAATGAACACTCCAATGATTGGTACCTAGTGTTGCAGCAGTTGCTTTTTGCCTACAGTTCTGTACCACATCCCAGTTTAGGGTTTTCACCATTTGAACTTGTGTATGGCCGCGAGGTTAAGGGGCCATTACAGTTGGTGAAGCAGCAATGGGAGGGGTTTACGCCTTCTCCAGGAACTAACATTCTAGACTTTGTAAGCAACCTACAAAGCACCCTCCGACACTCTTTAGCCCTTGCTAAAGAAAACCTAAAGAATGCTCAGGAAGAGCAAAAGGCCTGGTATGATAAACATTCCAGAGAACGGTCCTTCAAAGTAGGAGACCAAGTCATGGTCTTAAAGGCGCTCCAGGCCCATAAAATGGAAGCGTCGTGGGAAGGACCATTCACGGTCCAGGAGCGCCTAGGAGCTGTTAACTATCTCATAGCCTCCCCCACCTCCAACATAAAGCCTAAGGTATACCATGTTAATTCCCTTAAGCCCTTTTATTCCAGAGAATTAAACGTTTGCCAGTTTACAGCCCAGGAAACAGATGACGCGGAGTGGCCTGAAGGTGTCTACTACGAAGGAAAAAAGGATGGTGGCGTGGAAGAGGTGAACCTCTCCACGACCCTTGGACGTCTGCAGCGACAGCAGATCAAGGAGCTGTGCACAAGCTTTGCACCAATTTTCTCAGCCACTCCAGGATGGACCGAACGGGCATACCACTCCATTGACACAGGTAATGCTCACCCAATTAGAACCCTACCCTACCGGGAGTCACCTCATGCCAAAACTGCTATACAAAGGGAGATCCAGGACATGCTACAGATGGGTATAATCCGCCCTCTAAGAGTGCATGGGCATCTCCAGTGGTTCTAGTTCCCAAACCAGATGGGGAAATACGCTTTTGTGTGGACTACTGTAAGCTAAATGCTGTAACTCGTCCTGACAACTATCCAATGCCATGCACAGATGAGCTATTGGAGAAATTGGGACATGCCCAATTCATCTCTACTTTAGACTTAACCAAGGGGTACTGGCAAGTACCACTAGATGAACCCGCTAAGGAAAGGTCAGCCTTCGTCACCCAGGCAGGGGTGTATGAATTCAATGTACTCCCTTTCGGGTTGCGAAATGCACCCGCCACCTTCCAAAGACTTGTAGATGGTCTCCTAGCGGGATTGGGAGAATCTGCAGTTGCCTACCTCGATGATGTGGCCATTTTTTCTGATTCATGGGCAGAGCACATGGAGCACCTGGAAAAAGTTTTCGAGCGCATCCAGCAGGCAGGACTAACTGTTAAGGCTAAAAAGTGTCAAATAGGCCAAAACAGAGTGACTTACCTGGGGCACCAGGTGGGTCAAGGAACTATAAATCCTCTACAGGCCAAAGTGGATGCTATCCAAAAGTGGCCGGTTCCAAAGTCTAAGAAACAGGTCCAATCCTTCTTAGGCTTGGCCGGATATTATAGGCGATTTGTACCCCACTACAGTCAAATCGCCGCCCCGCTGACAGACCTAACCAGAAAGAAACAGCCAAATGCAGTTCAGTGGACTGATGAGTGTCAAAAGGCCTTTAACCAGCTTAAGGCAACACTCATGTCTGACCCTGTGCTAAGGGCCCCAGACTTTGACAAACCGTTCCTAGTAACCACAGATGCGTCCGAACGAGGCGTGGGAGCAGTTTTAATGCAGGAAGGACCGGATCAAGAATTCCATCCTGTCGTGTTTCTCAGTAAGAAACTGTCTGAGAGGGAAAGCCATTGGTCAATCAGCGAAAAGGAATGCTATGCCATTGTGTACGTGCTGGAAAAGCTACGCCCATATGTTTGGGGAAGGCGTTTCCAACTGCAAACAGACCATGCTGCGCTACAGTGGCTTCATACCGCCAAGGGAAATAACAAAAAACTTCTTCGGTGGAGTTTAGCTCTCCAAGATTTTGATTTTGAAATACAACATATTTCGGGAGCTTCTAACAAAGTGGCTGATGCACTCTCCCGGGAAAGTTTCCCAGAGTTAACTGGTTAACAATTGTTCTTTGAATGAAACATATTGTTAGTTTTTATATAATCAGTAGTATGTCTAAAGGTACATGTGTCTTATTAACTCTGTTTTCTCCTAGAACTCCAGGAAGAAATCACAGCCAGTGTGGAACCAAACGTCAAACACTATCTGTGATTTGGGGGGCGTGTCATAACTATAAAGGGAAGGGTAACAGCTGTCCTGTGTACAGTACTATAAAATCCCTCCTGGCCAGAGACTCCAAAATCCTTTTCCCTGTAAAGGGTTAAGAAGCTCAGGTAACCTGGCTGGCATCTGACCTAAAGGACCAATAAGGGGACAAGATACTTTCAAATCTTGGGGGGGGGAAGGCTTTTGTTTGTGTTCTTTGTTTGTGAGGTGTTCGTTCTCGGGACTGAGAGGGACCAGACATCAATCCAGGTTCTCCACATCTTTCTAAACAAGTCTCTCCTATTTCAAACTTGTAAGTAAATAGCCAGGCAAGGCGTGTTAGTTTTCCTTTGTTTTCTCAACTTGTAAATGTACCTTTTACTAGAGTGTTTATCTTTGTTTGCTGTACTTTGAACCTGAGACTAGAGGGGAGTCCTCTGAGCTCTTTAAGTTTGATTACCCTGTAAGGTTATTTCCATACTGATTTTACAGAGATGATTTTTACCTTTTTCTTTAATTAAAAAGCTTTCTTTTTAGAACCTGATTGATTTTTCCTTGTTTTAAGATCCAAGGGGTTTGGATCTTGACTCACCAGGAGTTGGTGGGAGGAAGGAGGGGGGATGGTTAATTTCTCCCTGTTGTAGATCCCAGGGGGGTTGGAACTGTATTCACCGGGAGTTGGTGGGAGGAAGAAGGGGGAATGGTTAATTTCTCCCTGTTTTAAAATCCAAGGGGTTTGGATCTGTATTCACCAGGGAATTGGTGAAGGTTTTTCAAGGTTTCCCAGGAATGGAATCCATTGAAATGGTGGCAGCAGAACCAGAGCTAAGCTGGTAGTTAAGCTTAGAAGTTTTCATGCAGGCCCCTACATTTGTACCCTAAAGTTCAAAGTGGGGATCCAGCCTTGACACGGGCCCCTAAGCACGGGCCCTGTTTGCTCACTGGCTAATCCACCACTGGTCTGACCGAAAACCTGGCCGTGCAGCAAGCAGGGCGCCTCCTCTTCACTATTTAGGGTTATTGTGTAACTCATTGGGCAGTGTGTCCCAGCTGCTGCTCCGTCCCATGCCGACCCACGGGGCGAGGAGCTTATGCAGTAGCAGCTTTTGCTTTACAAGCCCCTTGTTCAGTCTCTGGTGCATTAGCCATGAGGGCTAAAAGCTTGAGCCAAAGGCTGAGGGCTGGTGGCAATGGCTGAGGCTGGTGGCAATGTGACAGTTCTTAGAGCGCCCAGGCATATGCACCACCTTATTGCCCCTCTACCTCACCACCCACACCACAGCCCTCTGGGTCCTTTCAGCATCCAGTCCCTTTTCCACGGAGCACTCGCAATAATACCAGGGCTGCTGTCCCCAAGGGACCGGGGCACACATCCACTCAAATAATTTGACTCAGGATCAGCCCCTTATACTACAGCCCAGCCCTGAGATCGACAGAGATTAAAAACAATCATAAGTCTATTGTGATGAGAATTAAAGAGTCAGTGAGTAAGGACAATGGGAAAAAAAGGGTTGAAACAAACTCTGAACATGCTTTCTGGCAAGTAAATGTCACAGGCTAAGCTCTTGTATAGAGCTGGCTTATCTCACCCGAAACCTTTTGCAGTGTTTCCAAACAAGACTGGTTGTGATCCGTTTTCATGAATGTTCTGCCATCTACTGCTAACAGGCAGGATAACAGGGCCCTTTCTGTGTCCCCCAGTTACAGTCCAGGAAACCTTTGCAGTGCACCCCCAGATAAGACTCTTTCCCCCTTGCTGTTCTTCCCTTCCTGTTAAATCTCAAAATCCTTCATCTGCATTTGGTGCAGACTGGTGACTGTGAACGAGACACCACTTAATTTACATTGCACCAGACGGATAAATGTCTCTGGTCTGGCAGGAGACTAGTGTTTCAACTCTGCTGGAGCTCAATCCCTTCTTGATACAAAGGCTAAGAAGATAGTTCCAGTATATAGACATAGACATAACTCCTTATATAGTAGCCGTATATATATTTTATGACAATATTCACAACCAGTGTGACATCAGCCTTCCTTTCATACCGGATACAACACTCTTCAGTGAACCAAAATGTACAGAATTTTACCAGATGGCATTGAGGGGAGTAGGCAACTCATCTCCTCTGTGGATTGGCACGGAGGGGCACCTTTGACACACACTCCCCACTGGGTTACAGGGGCACCTGGGAAGCAACAGGAGGACTGAAAGGGAACAAGAACTGAGTGGCTGGGAGGATCCTCTTTGGGATGCGGCTTCAGGACAAGGTCAGAAAAGGCAAATTATGTTCACATTGACAACTACTTAGTTTAATGATGGCATCGGGATGTACCCACCCACCCAAGGCTTAAAAGGAAAGACTTGTGTATTTGCACATTACCCACAATGCTGTGGGTCATGGCCTCTACCCTCCAAAAAACCCACACGTCCCCAAATTCTATCCCACTTGCTCGCTGGCACAAACCCTTAATGGGGCCCAGAGAAGCTCAGACACACAGATCTGCCCACCTGGCTGTCAGCTCTGGGCAGTGGGGAAGCTACTCTGCCTTAACACTGCTCAGGGGCCCCGTGACAGGTTTGCACCAGAGAGCAAGTTGGATGGCATTGCAGGATGTGTTGCTGTTTGGTCTCTGTTAGAGAGGACAGTGAGAGCCGGAGGGCAGCCCCTTTGGGCCTGAGATGTTCAGCTGATATTCAGGGCTTTGCAGGGCATTTCTGTTAGGATGAAAATCTGTGAGACGAGTCAGGGAGATTCTCAGTGTCATCCTGGTCATTCACACACGGGCGTGTTCCCTGCGCACCTCAAAGTCTAACAGCAGCAGGCAGCTTCTTCTCTTTGCAATCCCCATGTCTACCCCTCCAGCGAGCTCTGTGCCCAAGAAGCTCTGTGTCACGAAGCAGAGCCTGCATCAGAGCCAGTCTCTGGGCAATGTAATGAGTGCAGCTGGCCTGTAGCAGGTTGCCTGTCTGGCTACGCCACCTGACTGATTGGAAGAGTCAGCAGCCCGGTTCCTGAGCCCAGCAACAGCAGCTGCTCAAAACATTCACCCAGGGCTGTGATAGGCACTGCTCCTGCTTGTTCCCAGCTGTACTCCTGCCTTGTTCGAGTCCTCCTCCCGCCAGGCCCCACATCAGGTAGCCTCGTCCTGACCCTCGGCTCCAGTTTCCTGGGCTCTGGCATCTGGACTCTGACTCCTCCTCTGATCCTGGACCTTGATTCCTAATGTCAGGGGGCTGTTGGCCTCTCACTGGAACGTAGTGGGTTTTTTCAGTGGGTTCTTTTCTAATGCCAAGCGAAAGTGGGCTTAGGAGACTGACAGTCTCCAGGGCCAATGGGGAGAGGCCAACACTGCAGGTCATCTGGATTGATAGGGCAGGCAGGCCAATGAGGGAGTCAGGAGCCTGGGGGCCCATCCTCGTGTGAGCTGCAGTTGACTGAGCCAGAGCAGGGCAGAGCTAAGAGGAGAGCAGCAGCCTGAGCTGAGCTGGAGGCAGAGCTGGGGAGCTGGAGGTGGAGCAGCCCCGAGCCCAGAGCTGGAGCTGGAGCTGAAGCAGGAGCAATGCAGACCAGTCGTGCTGACTGGAAGCAAGGGATGAGCTGCGGGGCCAGAGCCGGGATGGCAGACACTGGCCAGGACATGAGTAGCACAGGAGCTGGATGCAAGAAGTGGCTGAGGCCAAGTAGGGGGCCCTGGGCAGAGGACACAATGCAGGGACATGTCAGAGAAGGGGACCATGAAGGCCAGACTCGAAGGGGGGCGTGACCCTGACAGGAGGCACAATGCTGGGGGAAGTGTCCTACCACCTAGCACCTGAGGGCATGTGGCCACCACCAGAGCAAATGTCTGACCCACAATATCACCACAGTGCAGCCAGGGCCTGGGAGGGAGGCCTGGGACACGGGAGGAACAGAGTAAGACCTTGTCTCCTGTCCCAGCGATGGCTGTTTGTGGTGTTCACCATGCCCACAGGGTGGGGTCCCCTGTTCCTTTAACCTCTTCCATTTTCCCTTTTTTTTTTTACAATTGCTGTTTAAGAAATTGTACTTGCTTTGAACTGTATGCAATGATTAGTGGGTCAGGGAAGCATCCAGTGCAGAGAGAGCCCCATGGAGTGGGGACACAGCCCCTGTCCTAAATGACCACGGCAAGGTTGGGGGTCGAGCCCCGCAGGAATCCTGGGCCCAGCCTTGTCGGGGTTTTGACGACTGTGCGACACAGGAGAGTGGAAGGGGACCCCTCAAGGTCAGGCAGACCTCTGCGGGAAGAGAGTGGGAGCGAGGACTCAGATCCTTTCACTATCCAATTCCACTGGGGTATTTCAAAAGCCAGGAAACTGCCCCACAATAACAGGACCATTCCCCCGCTTACACTGGCTACTGACTCCTGCTCTAACCAGTGGCACAACCACCCATGTACTGGTCACTTCATCTCTCTGATCTCCTCCTGGTTGTGTAGTGGGGGTGCTGTGAGCCATTGAACCAAATGGTAAATTGTATTTGATGGAAAGCACTGCAAGCCAAGGGGTGCTGCCACAGCCCCAGCACCCCTAGTTCCATCACCCATCAGAGGGTCTCTGTGTAGATGGTGGAGGTTTGGGCAAAAACTTGGGTAAGAGCCAGGAGTAACTGTGTAGTGAATACAGGACTTCTGAGAGCTCCTCCAAAAAAGTTTTCACTGACACTAGGTTACCTGTCTGCATTTGGGGTGCAAACGGCTTGATCATAGGATTTCGACTGCGTTAATATTCTAAAGTCATTTAAATACTAGCCCCAAAGTAGCCCAATATATTTATTGAAACAAAGGTGATTTTTTATTAACCCATTGGTCTGTACATCAAATAACAAAGGAAAGCTTTCGTTAGATACCCAGTACAGATTTGATTTAAAAAAAAAGCTACAAGCCCCAGCTGGCATTCGTCCATAGAATCATAGAAGATTAGGGTTGGAAGAGTCCAATCCCCTGCTCAAAGCAGGACCAACCCCAACTAAATCATCCCAGCAAAGGCTTTGTCAAACTGGGCCTTAAAAACCTCTAAGGATGGAGATTCCACCACCTCCCTTGGTCCCCAGACTGTAGCAGTGCATGGGATTCTTTCATCCTAAGTGCAGTACTCTGCACTCGTCTTTGTTGAACCTCATCAGATTTCTTTTGGCCCAATCCTCCAATTTCTCTAGGTCACCCTGGACCCGATCTCTACTAGAGCCGGCTCTAGGCACCAGCAAACAAGTAGGTGCTTTGGGCAGCACATTTGCACGGGGCAGCATTCCGGCCATCCTTTTTTTTTTGTTTCTTTTTTTTAAACTCACTTCCTCCCCTCTCACAGCCCTGCAGAAGCGGAGCCACAGAGCAGCTGGGGATCCAGCATGGAAGCTGAGAACCCACGGGACCCTAGGAACTGTAGTTCCTTGCCTCGCTCCTGCCTAGAGAGCCAGCCCTGGAGCAGGGAAAGAACTACATTTCCCAGCAATCCCTCGGCAGCTATCAACAGGAAAGGGAGGGGTAGGGAGTGAGGTAGCTGAGCCATGCTGCAGCTTGCTGTGAGTCAAAAGGGGTGGCACTGTGAATGGGGGACAAGTGTGCCCAAGGAGTAGGTGGCTTTGCCCCAGATATCCCCTTCAGAAGACTTCCCCAGACTGGATTAGGGATACTTGTGTGACCTCACCTTTTAGCCCCCAAAGAAGAAATTGGGTGGACTAAATGGACAATGCTCCTGTCTATGTGAAGCCTAGCAAGGGAGGCATGTGGATCCCACTAGAATTTAAAATAAAAAGTAAGGGAGGGGAGGCTGTGCAAGAGGATTTGGGAAGCTTTAGATACAGTACCCAGCACTTAGGAGGATTTCCATTCTGAGCCATGGGAGCAGAAATTGACTTTTCCTTTCCAGATTTAGCTAATATTCAGAAAGGGAATCTAGCCCCTGCCTTCCAGATTTGAACACCTCAAAATACAGGAGTGCTCAAGCTCAATTTGGGCAGCTGTTACTTCATTTCCCCCAAATCAAATATACTGATCCACTGTAACTTGCTGTAGAAAAAGTAGGATAAAATTGAGCAAGAAATGCTTCCCAGTGGTTTTTAAGACTGGAATTGCTATTTTCAACAGCCATAGAATCAAAGAGTGGAACAAAAGAATAATAAAGGCACCTCAACTTTTCCTCATTTATGTAGGACAGTCTTATAATATGCATCCAGATATCCTTCAATCATACAAGCTTAAAATTGTTCCACTTTACTACAGTTCTGTAACCATATGGGAACCAATCCTGTCTGTGTTCTGTGCACATCTAAAATTCCTGCTGAATGACCTGCCCTGGGAGTGAGTTACCAGTAACCCAGGGCTGGGACAGCAAGATAGTGCAGGTTGTGGGGGGGAGAGGCCAGGGCTGGGGTGGCAGGGGGTGGGAGGAGGGTACTAGTGGGGGGAAAGGGGCAGCAGGGGGTGTGGGTGGGTGGGTGTGGGGAGAACCCTGGGCTGGGGAAGAAGAGGGGTGCGGGCGGGGGAGCCCAGGACTGGGGTGAGGGGGCAGCCACAAATTTTTTTGCTTGGGCAGCAAAAAACCTAGAGATAGCCCTGATTCCAAACCTCCAGAGTATTTACCTCTCCCCCCAGCTTAATGTCATCTGTGAACTTGCTGAGGGTGCAATTAATCCCATCATCCAGATCATTAATAAAGATGTTGAACAAAATCGGCCGCAGGACCGACCCCTGGGGCACTCTGCTTTATATCAGCGGTCAACTAGATATCGAATCATTGATCACTAGCTGTTGAGCCCGACAATCTAGTCAGATTTCTATTCACCCTATAGTCCATTCATCCAATCCATACTTTTTTAACTTGCTGGCAAGAATACTGTGGGAGACCATATCAAAAGCTTTGCTAAAATCAAGATATATCACATCCACCGCTTTCCCCAAATCCACAGAGCCAGTTATGTCATCATAGAAGGCAATCAGGTTGGTGAGACATGACTTGACCTTGGTGAGTCCATGTTGACTGTTCCTGATCACCTTCCTCTCCTCCAAGTGCTTGAAAATGGATTCCTTGAGTACCTGCTCCATGATTTTGCCGGGGACTGAAGTGAGGCTGACCGGTTTGTAGTTCCCGGGTTCTCTTTCTTCCCTTTTTTAAATATGGGCACTATATTTGTCTTTTTCCAAACGTCTGGGACCTCCCCTGATCGCCACGAATTTTCAAAGATAATGGCCAGTGGCTCTGCAATCACATCAGCCTACTCCCTCAGCACCCTTGGATGCATTAGATCTGGACCCATGGACTTGTGCACATCCAGCTTTTCTAAATAGTCCTTAACCTGTTCTTTTACTACTGAGGGCTGCTCACCTCCTCCCCATACTGTGTTGCCCAGTGTAGCAGTCTGGGAGCTGACCTTGTCTGTGAAGACCAAGGCAAAAAAAGCATTGAGTACTTCAGCTTTTTCCATCTGTCACAGGTTGCTTCCCCATTCAGTAAGGGTCCCACACTTTTCCTGACCTTCTTGTTGCTAACATAACTGTAGAAACCCTTCTTGTTACCCTTCACATTCCTTGCTAGCTGCAACTACAATTGTGCTTTGGCCTTCCTGATTACACCCCTGCATGCGCTAGCAATATTTTTATACTCCTCCCTAGTCATCTGTCCAAATTTCCACTTCTTGTAAGCTTCCTTTCTGAGTTTAAGCTCACTGAAGATTTCCCTGTTAAGCCAAGCGATTCTTTCTGCACTTTGGGATGATTTGTTCCTGAGCCCTCAATAAGGTTTCTTTAAAATACAGCCAGCTCTCCTGGACTCCTTTCCCCCTCATATTAGCTTACCAGGGGATCCTGCCCATCAGTTCCCTAAGGGAGTCTAAGTCTGCTTTTCTGAAGTCCAGAGTCCGTATTTTCCTACTCTCCTTTCTTCCTTTTGTCAAGATCCTGAAGTAAACCATCTCATGGTCACTGCTGCCTAGGTTGCCACCCACTTCTACTTTGCCTACCAATTCTTCCCTGTTTCTAAGCAGCTGGTCAAGAGAAGCACGGCCCCTAGTCAGTTCCTCCAGCACTTGTACCAGGAAGTTGTCCCCAACACTCTTCGAAAACCTCTTAGATTGTCTGTGTACTTCTGTATTTCTCTCCCAGCAGATGTCCACATTAGCAACAAAGCTGTGAGAAAACAATCAAATTCAAAATCAAAACCCCAAGGGGAATTTTGACACCGGACCCCACCTCAACCACATTAAATTCCCATTGACCATCAGATCATTACACACCCAGTCCCCTACAAAAACCATTACAGCCAGTAACCCCCACTAAAAATCCTTCCATCCAGAGTCCCCTACCCCCTAGGGAAATCCAGAACTGCAATATAAGCTCTGTCACCAAGACTCCCCGTTCTTTCCCCCCAAGTCAACATCCTGATGCCCAGAGCTTCCTGTCACCCAGTAAAAACCCAGAAACCCCCAAGAGACACCCTGCCACCTAGAGCCCCCCCTCGCCCAGCCCTGTCATGTGCAACCCCAGAGGGGCAGCTCTGGCTCCTCCCCCGCCTTAGAACCAGCCTGGCTGCTGCTATCTCCCAGGCCGAAGGGCTCCTCCTTGCCCAATCCCGGAGCCTGCAGGAAGCTGCTGGGCTCCAGCCCCTCAGCCCAGGCTCTGCAGCAGGCACTCCCACCAGGCGGGCTGCAGCTGTGTGAGCGGGGAGTGTTAGGATATAGATATTCAAGCCTGTCTGGCCTATACTTTAAGAATTTAGGTGTATTCTTATCACTTAGCTAGTTAGAGAGGTATAAAAGAAAGAATCAAAATCATTGTCTTTCTGTGTCTCTCACTGTGATAGTCTGAGGCCCTGTTTAGCCAAATTGAAATAAGGCAATCTGGGGCTGTTAGGAAGGTGATCCGATCTCTCACCTCCAGATAAAGGGAAGAGCCTAGAACATGTAAAAGGAAATTTAGGTTGATAGTTTTCTGTCCAGTAAGAACTCACTTATCAATAGACACAACTGGAAAACCCTTATGTCTGTATAGATGTAGTTGTAAAACCCTTATATCTGTATACATGTAGTTGTGAAATCCTCACTTCTGTATTGTTTTGTATGTTTATTTGCATGGTCTCTGTCTGGTTCTGTAATTGTTTCTGTCTGCTGTATAATTAATTTTGCTGCGTGTAAACTAATTAAGCTGGTGGGATATAATTGGTTAGCTAATCATGTTACAATATGTTAGGATTGGTTAGGTAAATTTTAGTAGAATGAGGAAGTAATTTGGGATTTGAAAATAAGGAAAAAGGAACTTGGATTTAAGCTTGCTGGAAGCTCACCCCAATAAACATGGAATTGTTTGCACCTTCGGACTTCGGGTATTGTTGCTCTCTGTTCATGCAAGAAGGACCAGGAAAGTGTGAGAGTGAAAGAATAAGCTCTCTATAGGGAGTAGGGCAGTGCGGGAGGCAGAGCCCAGCACAGGGCAGGTCGGAGGGTGGGGACCAGCCCTGCCCCGCTTACCTTATCTCCACTACCTAGTGCCTTGATCATGCAGGAAAGACTCCTCTGCCCTGGGGGCTGGTCAAGGTGGCGCTGTTCTCTCTTGTCCAGCGACCTGTGTGTCCCCTCTGCAGAAGAGCAGCTGGGCTGTGACCCACTCCAGACCCAAGTGTCAGGATTCCTCTGCTGCTGGGATGCAGTTATTAATTATTGTTAGGGATGTTTTGTAATGAAGAAACCCCGTGGTGTTTTCCTCCAGGATTTACTGTTTCAGCAGCCGTGCCATGATAGACCCTGTGCCCCAGATCCCCCGGCTCTTCGGGGAGCAGCGTGTTTGTGAAAACAAGCTACGCATCCCGTGGGAGTGTCAAGGTGCTGAGCTATGAGTCTAACGCCTTCACCCTGGCCATCATGTTCTCCAACCCCTTCAACTGCGTACTCTACAGCTCTGAGTTTGCCATCAAGCTCTTCACTGGCAGGAAGGACTTTAACAGCGTGGAGCGCCTCTACCATTATATGTACAGCCACAACCCTCCCTATAAGTGCAAGTCCTAGAGGAAAGTGAAGCTCGAGGTCCAGGATGGCCAGCTGGAGGTGACCAATGCGGAGTTCCAGGTGACAGCCACCATGTTCAAAAAGGATAAGTCCATCATTACAGCGCAGATTGAGCAGAAAGATCCCTGCCTGCCCTACACTGCCCACTCAGCCAACCCAGGCAGCCCCAATGTGCCAGACAAGGAGGCTGCTGGTGGGAAATAGTGACTCTCTTTATCCCAGCTTGAGTAGACCCTTAAGCTAGCTCTACTCGAGTTAGTGCACTAAGAATGGCCAGAGCGCTGTGGGTGGTGGGAAGAGCTAGCCACCCAAGTGCACTCTCCCCTGACCTCCTGCTTACGTACTCGGGCGGCTAGCCTGAGCTACGGCCCTTGCCACAGTATCCACACTGCTATTTTTAGTGCACTAGTGCATGTCTGTCTGCCCCAGGCTGGGCAGTATCCAGGCCTCCAGGGTTTTGTCATCATTTTATAAAAAAGTTTTCTTTCTTGCTTATTTTTTAACCTCTGAAATAACAGGTTTGGGCATTTGAAGACCTGAAGCTTAAGCATTTACAAAGCTTTGGAAAAAGTAATGCTAAAAAAGATAACATAGAATTATTTGCAAATAAGAGCTAAACTTCTTGTAAGTGGAAATTTGTTTAGGAGCATGACCTTTCGGTATAGCTGTATATGGTTGTTTTTAATTGCATATGTGCTTGCTAGGTAAAATATAGTTGGCTAAGCAGCTTAAATAAAAGTTATAAATTGTAATGGAAACTAAAAGAAAGGGATAAGTCAATAAGATCATAACATAAGAATATAAGAATAGCCATATTGGATTTGCACAATGGTCCATCTAGCCCAATGCCAGATGCTTCAGAGGGAATGAACAGAACAGGGCAATTTCGAGTGATGCATCCCCCGTTGTCCAGTCCCAGCCTCTGGCAACCAGAGGTTTGGGATACCCGGAGCATGGGGTTGTGTCCCTGACCATCTTGACTAGTAGCTATAATGGGTTCCCCCCGGGGTGCAGCCTGGAACTGAGATACCACTGAGCCTGCCTGACTCACCAGCCTGGGCTCCCTTACACTGTCCTGCTGAGATAGGCCCCCAAGCCTCCTCCAGCACACACACAGGTAGGGTCACACCCAGCTGCAGCAACACACAGACGCTGAGATCAGCTCTGCATGGGAAGGCTTAAGCTAAGGAACTACCCAGCACTCAAGTGAACACCCCGCTCTGGACGCTAAACCCAAAATTATACCCTCTTGCGCTGCACAGGGAACTGTACAGAGTAAGCTCATGGAATTTGTCCCCTCCTTCAACGTGGAGAGGAGTATGTCTAGTTTTCTGCTCCCAGTTATGATTTCCACACACTGGTTTTAGAGAAAACAAAATAAGTTTATTAACTACAAAAGATAGATTTAAAGTAATTATAAGGGATAGCGCAACAGATCAAAGCAGATAACCTAGCAAATACACAAAAACCAATCGAAGCTTAATATACTAAAGAGATGGGATATGAGTAGCAAATTCTCACCTAGTTGTTGATTTAGGTAGTTTGTTGAGATTTTTGAGAGCAAGCTGCACTTGCTTGCAGCTTAAAACCACAGGTATTTCTCTCACAGGCCAGAAATGTCTCTAGCCTGGGTCCAACACTTCTCTCCCAGTTCAGTCCTTGTTTCTCAGGTGTTTCCAAGCATCTCCTTTGGCCAGGGAGTAGTGAAGAACCACAATGATGTCATTCCTCTGCCTTAAATAGCTTTTGCATATGGTGGGAACCCTTTGTCTCCCAGTTTTGCTCCCATGCCAGTCAGTGGAAAAACAGTGGTATTCCAAGAGTCCAGTACCAGGTGACCTGGTCGTGTCAAAGCAGCCATGAGTCAGAGGCTGTTTGTAGCATCCTCAGGAAGGCTCTCCAGGAAGGCTCCCAGTGGGAGATTAGCTTCTTCTAAGACCTAGTCTTCCTAATGGCCCTTCCCAGCCAGCCATTTAGGCTGATTTCATTCTGTCTAGTGGGCATTCCCAGGTGAAAACACATTTGTAATATTCCTAATTTTAGATACCACAATGATACATACATACAAATAGGATAATGGTATTCAGAATGATACATTTTCAATTATATTTTACATGACCTATCTTGCACATAATACATTATAGTTATTCCAAAATCATATCATAACAATATTGCTATTAAGAATACGGGGTGTAATGCCACAGTAGCCATTTATCCTCCGTGAACTTATGTAATTCTTTCTTGAACCCCATTATAATTTTAGCCTTCACAACATTGCCTGGCAACGAGTTTCACAGGTTGCGTGTATGTTGTGTGAAGAAGTATTTCCTTTTGTTTATTTTAAACCTCCTGCCTATTAATTTCATTTGGTGACCCCTAGTTCTTGTGTTAGGAAAAAGATAACCCTTCCCTATTTGATAAATAACACTTCTCTATTTGCTTTCCCTGCGCCACTCATGATTTTATAGACCTCTATCATACCCCAGTGGCAGTCTGTACTCTGTATTCACACCTTTCACACTATTGTAATAACCTTTGTACAAAGTTTGAAAACTCATAACTCGCAGGTCAATATTGTCCTCATGGGTGAACATGTCATTGGGGAAGGCTAGCCTCCAGCCGCTCCCCCTCTGTCTGGGGCCCTTCTTCTCCACTGGAGCTTGGAGCACCCACCCCCACAGCACCCCCAGACCCAGCACACTGGGCAGGCAGGCAGCCTGGCTGGAGCATTCCCAGCCCCAGTTCTGGAAGATGGGTGGCATGACCGGGGCACCCCCAGCCCTGGAGCAGTTCCCGTCCTAGCGCCGGGAAGACAGGCGGCATGGTGCGCTGTGGCCCCAGCCTGCCACAGAAGAGAACAGCAAGCAGAAGGGAGCCTGAGGATGGAGCGTTGGTGGGACCACACCAGGCTGTTTCTGCAGACACAGCTTTCCCCGTCTATGATACCTACTGCCCAGGATTGTCCTGATAATATGTGTGTAGCAACATTCTATGAAAAGTTATAAGATTCCATTGCATGGTGTTAGTAAGAAATATTCCAATTCTGGGGAGCTGCCAAAAAAAATCTGCATCTTAAAAAGAAAGAGCTTGGCATTTCCATCCACACAGACTTTTTGTCTCCTAAATCTCAGCTGGAGATGCTTCTCAAAGAAGGGAAAGGACAATAGAAAGGAAGGGCAGATGCCCCAACTCATTCCTCACTTTCATAGAATATCAGGGTTGGAAGGGACTTCAGGAGATCATCTAGTCCAACCTCTTGCTCAAAGCAGGACTAAACCCCAAAACAGGTCCCCTCAAAGATTGAGCTCATAACCCTGGGTTTAGCAGGCCAATGCTCAAACCACTGAGCTATCCCTCCTCTCTGTCTGTGTGCCCATGTCACACACAGAGCACCTGGAGAGCAAAGGGAGGAGCATTGGACCAGGGGAGGGATCTTGACTGAAAGTTCAGCCAGTAGAACTGCAGGAACATGTGGTGAGAGAGAGCTTGCTTTGCATTCATTTGAGTTTGTTAAGTTAGTCATTAGTTGCATTTTACTTTTATTTTTCTTGTAACCAATTCTGACTTGTGTCTCATTACTTGTGTTCACTTAAAGTCTATCCTTTC
Source organism: Chrysemys picta bellii (assembly GCF_011386835.1). Classification (NCBI taxonomy): domain Eukaryota; kingdom Metazoa; phylum Chordata; order Testudines; family Emydidae; genus Chrysemys; species Chrysemys picta. Next base: position 9,120,383 of record NC_088807.1, read on the forward strand.
GTAGCTAATAATAGTTTTATTGTTTTATCTAAACCAGTGTGTTTGCATTGAAGGGTTTGGCTGCAACACTCACCCAATAGCAGTGTAAAAGGCACCGCAGGTTAGCGGGTGAGGGGAGACACCTCTTCATGAGTCCAGATTGTATCCTGGGTATAACCTCAGTTGTCTCTTTTCTTTTTATCCTGGGTATATCGTCAGTTGTCTCTTTTCCATGCACTGAAGCTGTTCCATACCCCTAATCATTTTTGTTGCCCTTTTCTGAACCTTTTCCATTTCCAACATATGTTTTCTGAGATGGGATGATCACATCTGCACGCAGAATTCAAGATGTGGGTGTACCATGGATTTATATAGAAGCAATGTGATATTTTCTGTCTTATTATCTAGCCCTTTCTTGATGATTCCCAACATTCTGTTACCTTTTTTGATTGCAGCTGCACATTGAGCAGATGCTTTCAGCGAATTATCCAGGAGGATTCCAAGATCTCTTTCAGAGAGGTAACAGCTAATTTAGACCCCATCTTTTTTTTGTATATTTGGGATTAGGCTTTCCAATGTGCATGACTTTTCACTTATCAACACTAAATGATGTTTGCCATTTTGTTGCCTAGTCACCCAGTTCTCTGAGATTCCTTTGGAACTCTTTGCAGTCCACTTTGGATTTAACTATCTTGAATAATTTAGTATCAACTGCAAACTTTGCCATCTCACTTTCACCCCTTTGTCGAGATCAGGGGTTCTTAAACGTTATTGCACCGTAACCCCCTTCTGACAATAAAAATTACCACATGACCCCAGGAGCGGGAACCAAAGCTTGAATCCACCACAGCCCTGCCACCCAGGTGGGGGGCCAAAGCCCAAGTCCCGCCGCCCAGGGTGGAGGGGGGCCCAAAATCAAAGCCTGAGCCCACTGCCTTAAGAGCTTTAGCCCCAGCTGGGGGGGGGGTCTATAACCTGAGCCCCGCCATGCAGGGCTGAAGCTCTCGTCTTCAGCCCCGGGCACTGAGGCTTAGGCTTCAGTTTCAGCCCTGGGCTATGGTGTTCAGTGTAACACCAGCTCCAGCGACCACATTAAAACAGGGACATGACCCACTTTGGGGTCCTGACCACAGTTGCCAACTTTCACGCACTAAATAAGCACCCTGACTTTCACAATAATGCAAAAATCAAGCTAATCCCTTTTCAAAACAAGGCCTAAACAAGCCAATCCCTAAGAACCCCAACACTATGTGAATGGATCCCCCCGGCGTGCAGTCTGGGACTGTAGTCAGCCCACTGTGCACCCCTGACTCTCTCTCCCCCCGGCCCCTGCTTGCCCCCCCGCTCCTGCAACAAGCTATAAGCAGAACAAGCAAAAAGCTACAAACCAAAAACTAGCCAACAAACAACTCACAAGCCAATTAAGCCAAAAAGAAGCCCAATTTCTGTGTTTTTTTCATGGGTTTGGCATGTCTGGTCCTGACCCACAGTTTGAGAACCACTGGTCTAGATAATTTAGGAATATGTTGAATAGCAGTGGTCTAAGTACAGATCCTTGTGGGACCCTGGTATTTACCTCTCTTCTGTGTGAAAACTGATAATTTATTCCTACCCTTTGTTTCGTATCTTTTAATCAGTTACAAGTCCATGAGAGGACATTTCCATTACTTTGTTTAGGAGCTTTTGTTGAGGGACCTTCTCAAAGGCTTTCTAAAAGTCCAAGTATACTATACCTATTAGATCACCCTTGTCTACGTATTTGTTGGTCCCCTCAATGAATTCTTATAGATTGGTGAGGCACGATTGCCCTTCAAAAAGTTTTGTTGACTCTTCCCCAACATATTGTGTTTATCTCTGCGTCTGACAATTTTGTTCTTTACTATAGTTTCCAACCACATTGCCTGGTACTCAAGTTAGGCTTACTGGCCTGTAATTGCCAGGCTCACCTCTGGAGCCATTTTAAAAGATAGGTGTTACATTAGCTACCCTCTAGTCATCTGGACAGAGGCTGATTTAAGGGGTAGGTTACATACCACAGTCAGTAGTTCTGGAATTTCATATTTCAGTTCCTTCAGCATTCTGGGACAGTTCCAGAGATCTGTGACCTAAAAAGAATGGCTGAAGTGTTGGAATCTCCCTCACATCCTCTGCAGTGAAGAACAATGCAAAAAAAAAAATCATTTAGCTTCACCGCAATGGACTTTTTCTTCTTTGAGTGCTCCTCTACCATCCAATGGCCCCACTGATTGTTTGGCTAGCTCCCCACTTCGGATGTAACTAACAAAAAATTTGTTCTTAGTTTTTGTGACTTTAGCTGGTTGCCCTACATGTTCTTTTTTGGACTGCCTAATTATATATTTACACTTGACTTGCCAGAGTTTATGTTCCTTTCTATTTTTCTCAGTAGGATTTGACTTCTAATTTTTAAAGGATGCCTTTTTGCCTCTAACCATTTCTTGTTAATTGTTGTTTACTCCTGGTGGCATTTTTTTTTTGGTCCTCTTATTGTATTTTTTTATTTGGAGTATACACTTTGTTGAGCCTCTATTATGGCATTTTAAAATAGTCTACATGCAGTTTGCAGGCATTTATACCTTGTGAGTGTTCCTTTTAAGTTCCCTTTAACTAGCTTCCTCATTTTTGTGTAGTTCTTCTTTTTGAAGTTAAATGCTACTGCTATGGGATCCTTTCATATTTCCCCCCCTACAGGGATGTTAAATTTAAATATATTAGGTTGGTATTACTGAGTGATATAGTGGCCTCTTGGACCAGATTCTGTGCTCTACTTAGCACTAAATCAAGAATTGCCTCTTTCCTTGTGAGATCCAGGACTAATTGCTCTAAGAAGCAGTCATTAACGGTGCCAAGAAATTTTATCACTGCATCCTGTCCTGAGGTGACATGTACCCAGTCAATATGCTGAGAGCTGAAATCCCCCATGATTATTGGGTTTTCTGTTTTTGTAGACTCTCTAATCTCCCTGAGCCTTTCATAGTCACTTTCACCATCCTGGTCAGGTGGTTGGAAGTAGATTCCAGTTGCTATTCTCTTATTATTGAAGCATGGAATTTCTCTCCATAGAGATTTTATGGTACTCTTTGATTCATTTAAGATTTTTACTATAGTTGATTCTATGATTTCTTTCACATATTCTGCCATTCCCCCAGCAGGGCGACCTACTCTGTCATTCCTATATATTTTGTACGCTGATATTACCATGTCCCATTCATTATCATTGTTCCACCAAGTTTTTGTGATCCCTATTGTATCAATATCCTCATTTCATACCAGGAACTCAAGTCACCCATTTAGTATTTAAACTTCTAGCATTTGTACACAAGCACTTATAAAATTTGTCAGCATTTAGTTGTCTGCCTTCCCGTGATGTAATTGGATGGGACTCTTTTCATTTGACTTGTTTTTCTTCAGTTACTGCCTGTTCTTTGTCAACTTCTATCCTCTCCTCTTTACTGGGATACAGAGAGTCCCCTTTAATAAATCCCCCCAAGGGATGTCTGTGTCTGAACCGTGTGCTTCTCTGTACCTGCAACCATGGAGTTCCGGGACTTTAATCTCTCACTAAGCAGCCTAAATTTGGCCTCCAGAACTTTTCTCCGATGTCAGCTGCACAAGCAGGGAGCAGCCTGCTAAGTCAGCAGACCACAATGTGACTCATTAAGAGAAACCACAGGCTTGGTTTGGCGGCAAAGGTTTATTGTCGATGAAGTACGGTCCTAGTGCCCTCACTCTATGGTTACAGGTACCTGAACATGTGTATGCCCATGACAATGGTACCTGCTCGGTCTCATAACCTCATAGGCTTTAAGGTCAGAGTGGACCATCATGATCATCTCTGACCTCACCCACCCACTCCTGTACCAGACCCCTAACCTCTGTTTGAGTTACTGAAGTCTTCAGATCATGAATTAAAGACTTCAAAATACAGAGAATCCACCATTTACACTAGTTTAAACCTGCAAGTGACCCATGCCCCAGTCAATGCACCAGTAGCTGCCCTCTCAGCTGGCCAAAGATGCCCCTCCTATGACTTTTCCTTTTCCACATTGGTACAAACAAGTTACGTGTTCCACTCCAGACGTGGTTAATTACAAACCCTACACCTTGTACCTGTGAGTTCAAACAAAACATCCCCATCCATTGTCCTGTCATCCCATCCTTATCTTATGAGGGGTAGGTGCGTTCCTGTACCATCTCTGAAGGAGGGGTTTATGTACGTAGTTACTTGAGAACTCTGGGTGTTCCTCTACCATACTCCTCGGTCAGGGACATGCTTACCTGGTTAGCCAATACCTGCTGGGTTGCTATTCTGCCAGGGCCAGGCCTACTCTGGTTCACAGCCTCTGGTTCACACTGCTAGTTATGCCTATGGCACAAGCAAGGACTACCCCGTCTTTCCAAGCTCTCTTTGTACGTGAGTTTTCCTGTTTCCTGCATCATTCTTGTCCTTTTCTGCACACAGGACCCAGGTGTAACCATTGATTTTGATAATAGCATGAGCATATTCACCATCCCATTCCCTATGTCCATCCAGGACCAGTTTTGCTTTGTGCCTGCAGCTGCTATTGATCTGCCTGCAGAGATGCCCGGGCTCCCACCCTGCACTATACGGGTAGTGTAAGGAGCAGGAGAAGTGGATTGCCAGAACATGATTTCTATTTCTCCAATATGAGGACCCTCCCCCTCCTTGGTTAGACAGGACTTCCTTTTGCAGAAACCCTGAGGACTAGAGATCTTCACATCCTGACACTGTCGTTTATAGACCCTGCCCCACAGGCAAAGCACGCACTGCACCTCAGCTAGCAAGATAGATAGATAGCACACACAGCTGGTGCTGGTCCTGCATGCTTAGCTGGGGCCTGGGAGGGCAGTGAGTTGTCTCTGCCTAGAGAGGGGCTGGTTGTGCTCTGCTGGAGCTGCTGCTGAACAATCCCTCATTGCTGCGAGATGAATAACGTTGGAGAGCTGATTGCGCCAGTGGATGCAGGCCGGTGTGTGGGCATCGAGATAATCAACAACACCAGAAATGTGACCCTCGAGAACCCCAGGTGAGCAGGTTCCCATAGCCCCCTCCATGTGGCTTCCCAAGTCAGCCTGCAGCTGCTGTCTATACAGATGTGCCAGGGTATAGCATATGTGTCTGCTACTGAATATCCGTCAGTCTGTCTATCCGTCCCCATACACCCCCTCTATCTATCTATTCCCATTCACTTCTCTCTCTCCCCCCTACATGTTGGGTGAGTGATATATGTCCCTTTGGGTCACTACAAATTCCGCTGCCCTCTGGGATGAATTTGCTGTTTCTAGCCCTGCAGCGGCACAAGATTGTAATGGGCCTTTGAGACAGGACATTTTATGTAATGTGTCCAGGACGAGGGTTGGGGGAGTTTGGCGGGAAATCACACTTTTGTGGGGGAGGGAGGGGATTTGAGAGCTTCTGGAAGCCAGTTGGGAGATTGGAAACTCTGAGTAAAATTAATGGAGATATCCTATCTCCTAGAACTGGAAGGGACCTTGAAAGGTCATTGAGTCCAGCCCCCTGCCTTCACTAGCAGGACCAAGTAATGATTGTGCCCTAGATCCCTAAATGGCTCCCTCAAGGATTGAATTCACAACCCTGGGTTTAGCAGGCCAATGCTCAAACCGCTGAGCTATCCCTGCCCCCCCCGGTTTAACTTCCAGGGAGATGGACTGGGGGCAGGTGACATGGCGATAGGCCTGTGATGTATTGTAAAGGTGATCAGTGTATTTATTTCACATTGATACCACCTCCACAACTGTGTATGTATGTGTCTGTCATGTACACTCACACATATACACCCACACAGTCACACAGACATACACTCATGTACACGTGTACTCACACACTCATACACAGCCGTATGACGTGTGTGTCTGTCTATGTATGGCTCTGAATGCTTTAGTTAATAACATAATGTGCAGGACCATGTAACGCTTTCAGGATTGCCAGATTTATACAGCATTAATAGCCCAAAGTCATTTAAATACTAGCCCCGAAGTAGCCCAACATATTTATTGAAACAAAGGTGATTTTTTATTAACCCATTGGTCCGTACATCAAATAACAGAGGAAAGCTATTGTTAAATCCCCATACAGATTTGATTAAAAAAAAAAAAATCTACAAGCCCCAGCTGGCGTTCATCCACATTAGCAACAAAGCTGTGTGAGAACAAACAAATTTAAAATCAAACCCCCAAGGGGAATTTTGACAGGAAGGCCACTCCACCAACTGGCAACCACCTCAACCATATTAAATTCCCCGTGACAGTCTGATTGCTACACACCCAGCCCAGATGAGACCCCTACAAAAACCATGACAGCCAGTGACCCCCACTAAAAATCCTTCCACCAAAGTCCCCTACACCCTAGGGAAACCCAGAACTGCAATATAAGCTCTGTCACCCAGACTCCCCCTTCTTTCCCCCCAAGTCAACACCCTGATGCCCAGAGCTTCCTGCCACTCAGTAAAAACCCAGAGCTCCCCAAGAGACACCCTGCCACCTAGAGCCACCCCTCGCCCAGCCCTGTCATGTGCAACCCCAGAGGGGCAGCTCTGACTCCTCCCCCTGCCTTAGATCCAGCCTGGCTGCTGCTCTCTCTGAGGCCGGAGGTCTCCTCCTTGCCCAGTCCCGGAGCCTGCAGGAAGCTGCTGGGCTCCGGCCCCTCAGCCCAGGCTCTGCAGCAGGCACTCCCACCAGGCAGGCTGCAGCTGTGTGAGCGGGGAGCAGGGCAGTGGGGGAGGCAGAGCCCAGCCAGGTCAGGTAAGAGGGTGGGGGCCAGCCCTGCCCCGCTTACCTTATCTCCACTACCTTGTGCCTTGATCATGCAGGAAAGACCCCTCTGCCCTGGGGAATGGCCAAGGTGGGGCTGTGGTCTCTTGTCCAACAACCTGTGGGTCTCCTCTGCAGAAGAGCGGCTAGGCTGTGACCCACCCCAGCCCCTAGGGTCAGGATTCCCCTGCTGCTGGGACACAGTTATTAATTATTGTTAGGGATGTTGTGTAATGATGGAACCTCATGGTGTTTTCCTCCAGGACTTACTGTTTCAGCGGCCGTTCTGCAATAGACCCTGTGTCCCGCATCCCCCCGGGCTCTTCCGGGAGCAGCGTGTTTGTGAAAACAAGCTACACAGCCCGCGGGAGCGTCGGGGTGCTGAGCTACGAGTCCAACGCGTTCACTCTGGCCATCATGTTCTCCAACCCCTTTGACCGTGTACTCTACAGCTCAGAGTTTGCCATCCAGATCTTCACTGGCAGGAAGCACTTCCACAGCATGGAGCACCTCTACAACTATATGTACAGTGACGGCCCTCCCTATACGTGTGAGTCCTACAGGAAAGTGAAACTCGAAGTCATGGAAGGCAAGCTGGAGGTGACCAATGAGGAGATCCAGGTGACGGCCAGCATGTCCAGCAAGGATAAATCCATCATTAAAGTGCAGATTGAGCAAAAAGATCGCTGCCCATCCTAGCTGCCCACTCAGCCAACCCAGGCGGCTCATGGAAATGCCCCAGTGTGACAGACTGGGGGGCTGCTGGTTGGAAATAGTGACTCTCTTTCTCCCAGCTTGAGTGGGCAGTGATGTGCTAGCTCTGCTCGAATTAGTGCACTAAGAATGGCCAGAGCGGTGTGGGTGGTGGGAAGAGCTAGCTACCCAAGTGCACTCTCAGCTGACCTCCTGGGTACGTTCTTGGATGGCTAACCTGAGCTGCTGCCCATGCCACAGTGTCCACACTGCTATTTTTAGTGCACTAGTGCATGTCTGTCTACCCAGGCTGGGCAGTATCCAGGCCTCCAGGGTTTTGTCATCATTTTATAAAAAAGTTTTCTTTCTTGCTTATTTTTTAACCTCCGAAATAACAGGTATTGGCATATGAAGACCGGAACCTGAAGCATTTATCGTGGTGATTAAACTCCCAGAAGCTTTGCAAAAAATAAGGCTAAAAAAGATAACATAGAATTATTAGCAAATAAGAGCTAAACTTCTTGTAAGTGGAAATATGTTTAAGAGCATGACCTTTTGGTATAGCTGTATATGGTTGTTTTTAATTGCACGTGTGCTTGCTAGGTAAAATATAATTGGCTAAGCAGCTTAAATAAAAGTTATAAATTGTAATGGAAACCAAAAGAAAGGGATAAGTAGATAAGATCATAACAGAAGAATATAAGAATGGCCATACTGGATCTGCCCAATGGTCCATCTAGCCCAGTGCCAGATGCATCAGAGGGAATGAACAGAACAGGGCAATTTCGAGTGATCCATCCCCTGTTTTCCAGTCCCAGCTTCTGGCAGTCAGAGGTTTAGGGATACCCAGAGCATGCGGTTGTGTCCCTGACCATCTTGACTTGTAGCTGTGATGTGTTCTCCCCAGGGTGCAACCTGGAACTGGGGGACCACTGAGCCCACCTGACCCACCAGCCTAGGCTCCCTTACACTGTCCTGCTGAGACAGGCCCCCCAAGCTCCCTCCAGCACACATACAGGTAGGGACACACCCAGCTGCAGCAACACACAGATGCGGAGATCAGCTCTGCATGGGAAGGCTTAAACTAAAGAACTGCCCAGCACTCAAGTTAACACCCCTCTCTGGATTATACCATCGTGCGCTGCACAGCGAACTGTACAGCATAAGCTCATGAAATTCATCCCCTCCTTCAATGTGGAGAGGCATATACACATCTTTCTGCCCCTGCTTATGTTTTCCACATGCTGGTTTTAGACAAAACAAAATAAGTTTATTAAGTACAAAAGACTGATTCTATCCCTTATAATCACTTCAAATCTTAGAATATCAGGGTTGGACGGGACCTCAGGAGGTCATCTAGTCCAACCCCCTGCTCAAAGCAGGACCAATTCCCAACTAAATCATCCCAGGCAGGGCTTTGTCAAGCTGGGCCTTAAAAACCTCCAACGAAGGAGATTCCACCACCTCCCTAGGCAACGCATTCCAGTGCTTCACCCCCCTCCTAGTGAAATAGTGTTTCCTAATATCCAACCTAGACCTCCCCCACTGCAACTTGAGACCATTGCTCCTTGTTCTGTCATCTGCCACCACTGAGAACAGCCGAGCTCCATTCTCTTTGGAACCCCCTCTTCAGGTAGTTGAAGGCTGCTATCAAATCCCCCCTCATTCTTCTCTTCTGGAGACTAAACAATCCCAGTTCCCTCAGCCTCTCCTCATAAGTCATGTGCTCCAGCCCCCTAATCATTTTTGTTGCCCTCCGCTGGACTCTTTCCAATTTTTCCACATCCTTCTTGTAGTGTGGGGCCCAAAACTGGACACAGTACTCCAGATGAGGCCTCACCAATGTCGAATAAAGGGGAACCATCACGTTCTTTGATCTGCTGGCAATGCCCCTGCTTATACAGCCCAAAACACTGTTAGCCTTCTTGGCAACAAGAGCACACTGTTGACTCATATCCAGCTTCTCATCCACTGTGACCCCTAGGTCCTTTTCTGCAGAACTGCTACCTAGCCATTCGGTCCCTAGTTTGTAGCAGTGCATAGGATTCTTCCATCCTAAGTGCAGGACTCTGCGCTTGCCCTTGTTGAACCTCATCAGGTTTTTTTTGGCCCAATCCTCTAATTTGTCTAGGTCCCTCTGTATCCAATCCCTACCCTCCAGTGTATCTACCACACCTCCCAGTTTAGTGTCATCTGCAAACTTGCTGAGTGTTCAGTCCACACCATCCTCCAGATCATTAATAAAGATATTAAACAAAACCAGCCACAGGACCAACCCTTGGGGCACTCCGCTTGAAGACCCAAAGCAGATTATCTAGCAAATACACAAAAAACAAAAAACACAGTCTATGCTTAATAAACTAAAGAGATGGGATATGAGTAGCAAATTCTCACCCTAATTGTTGATTTAGGCAGTTTGTAGAGATTCTTGAGGACAAACTGCACTTGCTTGCAGCTTAAAACTGCAGGTATTTCTTACACAGGCCAGAAATGTCCCTTGCCTGGGTCCAACACTTCTCCCCCAGTTCAGTCCTTGTTTCTCAGGTGTTTCCAAGCATCTCCTTTGGGCAGGGAGTCAGTGAAGAACGCATGTTAGTAGAATGCATCCACGGGGATAGGGAATATTGTCCTGTGGCCCAGGTACCCCTTGAAGTGCAAGGGCGGTTTACCTGGAAGCGGGTGGGGGTAATAGAGGGGTTGGCCTACCCCGTGGTCCTGGAGCTGGACTGGCACCCTACCCAGAAGGTGAGAGAGACCACAGAGAAAGGACCGTTGAGGAAAGGGGGAAGAGAACCCTGGAAAGAGAGGGCAAGACCCTGGTGGAGGTGGACCCAGGGTAAGGGGAGGCCCCACGACCCCCAGGGGGCCGACTCAGGGCAGAGGGCTCTGAACCGTCAACCCCACTAGAAAAGGAAGGGGAGCCTCTGGGGCAGCCAGCCCAACCATGTGACTGGTGTGAGGACCTCTGGGTGACTGTAGACAGGTGGGGTGCCCCGCCTCCTACCCAATACACCTTTTGTGGGTGGGGCATGCCAAAGGCCCATGGGGTGGTGCCTGGGGATCCTTCAGCTGGGCAGGAGGCCCAACCCCAGAGTAAAATCCCCAGACGAGGAAGGCGAGGCCGAGGAAGACCAGGCCTGGCAGCAGCTTAAGGGGGGAGGGGGGAAAAGCCGTGCAGCCTAGACAACCCTGTCTCGGATCCAGGCCCTCTGTCCCTTTGATGTTGGGCCTCCCCCTGTTGGGTTTCTTCCACCCTCCCCGGGGGTCCCACCCCCAGGCACTCTTGCTCGGAAAGCTCACTTTGCTCCTCAGTGACTCCCTCAGGCTCCCTAATTTGGCTGGATAAGGGAGCGAGTGGAGGCTGTATCCACCAGACCCCTCTGGGGCCTTTTCCCAACCCGCACCGGGATAGTGGCCAATCCACGCCTCTTTTTCCGCCTCCCAGTCTTAATCCATCCACAAAATTCAGCTGCCCCACACTCCATCACTGGGCAATCCCGGCTTTTATGTCCCAGCTGTCCACACCACCAGCATACGAGCTACCCCGGGCGGCTAGGGGTCCCCTTGGGCTCCTCCCGTCGCCTGTCTACCGGCTTCACCCCGGCGTGCTCATGGGGTTTCCTGCCCCCCTCTGTGTCCCACGGGGCTCGATGCTCCCTTGGTGGGAAGTCAGCCTCTGCATACTCCTCCGTTCTTTGCACGGCGGCTTCTACGGTGGCCGGCTGATGTCGCCACACCCAAACCCGCACGCTATCGGGAAGGCACTGGATAAACTGTTCAAGGATCACTTGATCCATTACCTGTCCCATGGTGTGGGCATCGGGTCTCAACCACTGTGTTGCCCAGTCTGTTAATTTTTGAGCAAAGGCCCGGGGTCGCACGCCCCCCCGGGCTGCCCGAAACTTCTGCCGATATTTCTCAGCCAAAAGCCCGAGGCGGTCCAAAAGCGCTGCCTTCACAGCATCATAGTCCCTGGCTTGGGCATCCATCAGGGCCATATATGCAGCCTGTGCCTCCCCCCACAAAATAGGGGGCCAGCCACAGGGCCCAGAAGTCTAGTCCCATCCCACACCTTTTTGGGTCCGCTCAAAGGGACCCAAAAAGGCATCAGGGTCATCTGCTGGGGCCATCTTACAGAGGCTGAAGCCCAGGTGCCATCTCCCCCAGCAGGACTCACCAGCTTTAGCAGGAGCTGCTGCTGCACTGTCAGCTGCTCCTTGATGAAGTCCTGTAGGGCCCTCTGTTGCTCTGCCTGCCAAGCAAGTAGAGCTTGCTTCTCCACCTGGTGGGACTGCTGGTATGACTGTAGTGCTTTCTGCATCTCCGTCTGTTGCTCGGTGAGTCACTGCAGGGTGCTCTCCATTGCTGGGTCACTAAACTGTGTCTTTGGCACTAGATCCCGGACAAGCCCCCACTTGTAACAAGTCCTCTGCCCGGCCTTCTTCCTGGGGCCCACTGGCTGCCCCAATAAAGCACAGAGAGGCTTTTCCTTCTGCAGTACCCGTGGCTTTATTTACAGACTTCTCCCACCACCAGTGACATACTATAAACAGTTTGCAGGCCCTACAATCTCCACTTCCACCCAGAGCCTGCCCTCTGCCCTGAGACTGACCTTCCCCTGGCCATCCCCCCTTCCTGCTGGCTGCCAGCCAGCCTTTATAGCCCTCAGGCCCACAGGTGCAGCCAGTTCTAAAGGCCAGGCACCAGACTTCTCCCCAGCCCCAATCTATTTCCCCTGATTGGGGCTGGCTGAGTAGGGGCTAATTAGGTGCCTCTGCGCCAGCACCCTGCTACAGGCTGATTTAAAGGTAGGTTACATACCATAGTTAGTAGTTCTGGAATTTCATATTTGAGTTCCTTCAGCATTCTGGGACAGTTCCAGAGATCTGTCACCTAAAAAAATGGCTGAAGTGTTGGACTCTCCCTCAGATCCTCTGCAGTGAAGACCAATGCAAATAATAACAATAATAATAATTTAGCTTCACCACAACAGACTTTTTCTTCCTTGAATGCTCCTTTAGCATCTCAATAATCCAGTGGCCCCACTGATTGTTTGCTTGCTGCTTCTGATGTACTTAACAAAACAAATTGTTCTTAGTTTTTGTGTCTTTAGCTGGTTACCCTACACATTCTTTTTCGTACTGCTTATTTATACTTTTCCACTTGACTTGCCAGAGTTTATGTTCCTTTCTATTTTTCTCAGTAGGATTTGACTTCCAATTTTTAAAGGATGCCTTTTTGCCTCTATCCATTTCTTGTTAATTGTTGTACTCCTGGTGGCATTTTTTTTTGTCCTCTTATTATATTTTTTTATTTGTAGTATACACTTTGTTGAGCCTCTATTATGGCATTTTAGAATAGTCTACATGCAGTTTGCAAACATTTATCCCTTGTGATTGTTCCTTTTAATTTCCCTTTTTTGTGTAGTTCCCCTGTTTGAAGTTAAGTACTACTGGTATGGGATACTTTCATATCCCCCCAGCTGTGGTAAAGCAGGAAGCTTCCATAAATTATGCAAAATGTGGACAGGTAACCGCTTATGAAAACAACTGAAATATCGTGCTGCTGTATGTAGTGTATTAAAATGCTTTGCTTTTTCTCTTTCTATTTTTATGAATTCCTTCTTTTTTGACATTTCCTTAATGGGTATTTACTTGTTTTCTTTCTTTTCTTTAATTCTGCATATGCAAAGCAGACATAAGGACAAATTTTTTCCCTAAAATTTATATTTGGACTAAGTAATAGGATTTCAGTCTAACACCTCATTATTATGTATCTGTGTCTAAATTCAGTCAATTATTTTTACTTAGAGACCACTGTAATTTTGGATTTTTGTGTATTAAGACTAATTTAGCAATTACCAGCTACTAAACTATTCTGCTGTTTTTTAAAAGGAAGTGACCTTAGGGTTATAATTATCTTGTAGTGTATTTTTCAAAATGTGGAATTGTACTGTGTGCTGTTAAACCTCTGTGAAAATGTATTATGTAATGGTTAACCTTGTTCTGTTCATTCAATTTAAATGCTGCTTAAAACTAATAAATATGTTAAATCTACTCTGTGTTTGTTACACACTGAGGTCCTGTAGCTGAATTGTCTCTCTGAGTGATAATCACCACCTGATATGAAAAAGGGACTTTTTTAATGTAACGTTATACTATGTTAAATATCTTGATTCTCTCTTCAAAGACCAAAATAACTACTAATTTGGCTATCTATATTTCAAGTATAAATGTGTTTTATTCATAGCAATCTGTATCTAAATGTTTCTTTTTCTCTACCCCTTCTTTTGGTCTAAAAAAAAGAGTCAATTCTTTTGCAAAACCAAATGTGCAAAAGAGGGAGGATGGTGACAGAAACTACCCTTTAAGTGTGAACAGTCTGCAGTACTAGCAAATCACAGTGGTAAAAAACACAATACATAAAAAGCAGGTGCAGAAAGAAAAAAGAAATCTTGCTACAAGACTCACTTTTAAAATCTTACAAATCAAATCAATCTCAACAAGGAAGAAACTTTTAAAAAAAAGCACCAAAGGAATTACCAATATGCTAAACTTAAGGTAAAGAAACTTTACTGTAAACACGTTCAGTAAAACTAATTATTTTAACCTTGCAAAATCCAAACATCAATCTTGTAATATCATTTCTAAGCAACAAAATGTTAACTTTGTTTCTAAGCCTAAGCTCTTGCCTTCTTTCTATATATACAGCAGTGCTCATGAGGTGAGGAAAACAACAGTAAAATGATAATAAAGTTTTGTTTCATTTTAAATTTGCTTAATTTCTTTTTTGGGAGAGAGGGTTCTTCCTCGTTCTCTCACTTTTTAAAAAAAAATTTCCTGCCTTTTCCAGTGAAGAAGGGGGGAAAAGAAAGTAAAATTAAAAAAAAAAAGTATTTTCACACTTTCCCATGGGAAAAAGTCAGAAAGCAGAAGGGTAGAAGAAACCAAAAACCAGACAGAAAAAGAAACACTCCCTTACCTCCAAGCAAGAATGAATTTTTCTGAAAGGAAATTAATATTCTCATTTCATGTTTTTTTTTCTTTTGGTCGCAAAAACACACGTCGACAGTGAACATTTCTCCTTTTTCAAAGATCTTCCTCAAAAGCTGTTTTTTTCTTTAAGATACAACTTTGCGCAGTTCTCCTGGTAACACTGTGGCTCTGAGAACAATTCTCCATTCAGCCCGTGGTCTCACCCTGATGCTGCCCAGCCGCAGGCTCCATTCGTCCCACTTCCTTTGTGAGCAGATGGGGCAGAGACTGTGAAGCCCGTTTTCCAGCGTGAGGAGCTGCTGAGCAGCCATCGGACACTGTGGTGCAACATGGACACAAGAAGTGCTTCTTTTTATGAGACAACCAGCCCCGAGGTGCTGGGACCCTGCAGCTCCTGTTGCCTCTAGCTGGAGCAGAGGGATCTGAGCCTCCCGAGAACCCAGGTGTCTTGGGCACAGCCACATCAAAGCAGGACTTCGGCTCCAAGAGTCCATGATAAATAGAAATGCCACCATGGCCGAAGCAGTTCTGCAGCAAGGCTAACCTAGCAGCATCGGAGAGTTGCAGGCTCTACAAATAGCTCTGCAAATTTCAAACATAGCCGAAGGATGCGCAGGTGGCCTGAAACACATTGCACCCTCAGCAGTCCCAACACACACAGACACACAAATGAAGCAAGACACACAGGTAAGTTGTCCATCATCATGATATCTGAACACCTCTCAACATCAAATCTCTTTACCCTCACACAGCCCAGGGTACACTGGAAGGTGTTGTATCCTTGGGGGCCACAGGCTTACGAAGAAATCACTTGAGACCAGAGATCTGTAAGCCTTAAAAAGCAACCATTTATTTTCACACATTGAACTAACCAAACCAGACAAAGCTGGCTGGGCTATTACCACCACAACAAAATACACAACATATTCCTTCACCCTTAATAAGAACATCCCCTAAATAAAACAAGCACTAAACTAGAGAAGGAGGGTAGACTGCCTCCATTCCCGGCTAAACCCTGGGGATTATTTTGCCCCATAACCGTGGATTCGCCCTAGCTAAAGGTCCAGCCATTGAGGAGGTCTTCTGTCTCTAGGTGGATTACGGCAAACTTCTGGTGTTGTTGCACCCGAAAGTACCTTGGGCGCAGGCCTGACAATGGGGTCAGGGTTCGTAGCATGAATGGGTGAGGAGGTGGTATCAGCTTGTTCCGGGCAAGGGGGTGTCTCAACGACTGGCAGTAATGGAGGTGAACAGTCAGGAACAGGTGATTCTTGATTCGGTGTCTCGCCAGAAGAGGTGAAATCAGACAACTCAAGTGAAGATGTGTCCTGAGGACTGGCATGACATGGCAACAGCTGATCTACATGTTGCCACCAGGTGAGATTCTCTGCAGTCCAGATTGTGTAGGAAACAGGTCCTGATTATAGCAGGGATCCATTTAGCTCCAGAAGAATAATTCTGAGCCAAAACTGGCTGTTCCGAGCTAAAGGTTCGGTCTTTTGCTCTGGGTGCCCATCTGGTGACTTGATATTGCTGCTGACGTTGCACAATTTGTCGGGGTTCAGAAGGTTTCAGCAGATCAATAGCATTGTCCAATCCATCCCACCAAAAATAGTTTTGTGCAATTTCTTTCATGCGCACTATTCCACAGTGACCGGAATGTATCTGTCCTAACATCTGTGATCTCAGTGGTGGTGGGATAATGACACGTCTCCCCCACAACAAACAACCAGACTGGATCGATAACTCCATCCTCGTGGACATGTAGGTAACAAGGTTGGTTGAGACCAGACAGGTTCATCAAGATGTTCCATACATCACCAGGTCCATAACTTGGGACAATACTGGGTCAACGCGAGTTGCCTTCTTTACCTGAGTAGCGGTGAGAGGTGTGTTCTCTACCTGTTCAAAGTAAAAGATTTCCTTCTGGGCAATATTTTGATGTTTGACTGGCAAAGGCAGCCTTGAGAGACCATCTGCATTGCCGTGCAGAATAGATTTCCGATATTTGATTTCATAGGTGTGCATGGAAAGCAACAATGTCCAATGCTGCATACGACTAGCAGCTAATGGGGGGAATGTCTGTGTGGGGTCCAAAAATTGAAGTCAAAGGTTGAAGATCTGTGAGAAGAGTAAACTTCCGTCCGAACAGGTACTGATGAAACTTCAGAATTCCAAAAATGATTCCCAACGCCTCACGTTCGATTTGGGCATAGTTAGTTTCTGCTTTGTTTAGAGTGCGTGAAGCAAAAGCAATAGGTCTCTTTTCTCCCGAAGGCATAATGTGTGACACGACTGCTCCCACTCCATAAGGGGAGGCTTTGCAGGCCAACTGTAGGGGTAAGGATGGATCAAAGTGCATCAGAACTTCAGAATTTAGCAATGGACCCTTAGCTATGTTAAATGCAACATCACAGGCTTCAGTGCACTTCCAGGCCTTGTTCTGCCCAAGGAGTTCGTGAAGTGATTTTAGCCATGTGGCTAACTGTGAGATGAACTTTCCATAATAGTTTAATAGTCCTAGAAAAGAGCAAAGTTGGCTAACATTTTGAGGAGGGGGAGCCTCCACAATAGCCTTAACTTTTGCATGGGCCTTACGAAGACCCATAACATCAATGATGTGTCCCAAATATTCAACAGAGGGCTGGAAGAATTCACACTTGTCTTTGCAGACTGGTAGGCCATACTCTTCCAGTCTTTGTAGGGTAACCTCTAAATTTGTTAGGTGACCACGCACTGGACTCCTGGCAAGCCACACAAGATCTGGTCCATAGCCCTCTGGGAACAGGGCAGGAGTAGATGTTATTCCAAAGGGTAGGTGACAGTATCGATAAAGCCCCTTATGAGTCACAATAGTCAACAGCTCTTAGGACTTTTCATCGACATGCATCTGTAAATATGCTTGACTCAAATCAATCATACTGAACTTGTGTCCCCCAGCCAGACCTGCTAAGAGGTTATTGATGCAGGGAAGCGAGTATTACTCTGCACACAACACTGGATTGACAGTGACTTTAAAATCACCACAAATCCAGAGGGAGCCATCTTCCTACACTATTGGAATGATAGGAGTTGCCCATGGGCTATGGGTAACTGGTATTAGGACTCCATTGGTGACCAGGCGCTCCAGATCCGCTTCAACTTTCGGCCTGATGGCATATGGCACATTTCTGGCTTTCAGATATTTTGGTGGACTGTCAGGTTTAATGTTCAATGTCACCGTGATTCCCTTCATGCTTCCCAGATCCTCTCCAAAAATAGCAGCATGTTTCCTTAGTATAGCAGTCAGACCGGTTTCTTCTTTAGTCATCCGGTGCCCAGTTCAGCTGAATCTTCCTAAGCCAAGACCTACCCATTAAGGCTGGGTAATTACTTCTTACCACAAACAGTGACAATTTAGCAGCCTGTCCATTGAGCTCCACCTTAACATCAATAGTGCCCAACATGGGCACCGCTTTTCCCGTATACATCTTCAGAACAGTTTTTGTTGCCTTAAGCGGAAGATGCTGTAGCTTTTCTTCATATACAGTTTTAGATACCAGTGAGATGGCTGCACTGGTGTCCAGTTCCATGCGTATAGGTTTGACGTCCAACAATGGGGTTACCCAGTATTCATGTGAGCCCACTGCCAAAGACAAAACATGCAGTGGCACTTCTTCTTGTGATGAGGTGTCTCCTTGGTCATCCTGGGTCTTCTCTAGGGTATGCAGATTTCCCTTTTCGGTTGGCCAGACCGCAGGCCTCTTTTTCTTTTGTTTACAAGCACACTCAATGTGTCCCTTTCTGCCACAGTGTTGATGCCACCAGGTCCTTACACCAGCATTCTGATGCATGGTGACCCGTTCTGACTCCCCACAATTTTGTGGGTAGGTTCTTGTGACACCTTATGCACCCTCGGGCAGGGGTGGGCAAACTCTTTGGGCCGAGGGCCACATCTGTGTGGGAAAATTGTATGCAGGGCCAGGGCAGGGGGTTGGGGTGCCGGAAGGAGTGCAGGGTGCAGGAGGGGGTGCAGTGTGCAGGAAGGGGCTCAGGGCAAGGGATTGGGGCAGAGGAGGGGTGCGGGTGTATGAAGGGGCTCAAGGAAGGGGTTTGGGGTGCAGGAGGGGTGCGGAGTGCAGGAGGGGCTCAGGGCACGGGTGCAGGAGAGGTGCAGAATGTGGGAGGGGGCTCAGGGCAGAGGGTTGGGGTGAAGGAGGGGTGCAGGGTGTACGAGGGGGCTCAGGGCAGGGGGTTGGGGTACAGGAGGGGTGCAAGGTGCAGGCAGGGGGCTTAGGGCAGGGAGTTGGGGGGCGGGGTGCAGGAGGGAGTCAGGCTCTGGCCCGGCACCACTTACCTAAAGCGGCTCCGGGGTGGCAGCAACGCGCACTGGGGCCAGGGCAGGCTCCCTGCACACCTGCCCTGGCCCCATGCTGCGCCGATCCAGGAAGCGCTGTGGCTCCTGGGAGAGAGGGGGTGGAGGGCTCCGTATGTGCTGCCCTTGCCGCACCACCAGGCACCTCCCATTGGCCGCAGTTCCCCATTCCCGGCCAATGGGAGCTGCGGGGGACAGTGCCTGGAGTCAAGGGCAACACACAGAGCACTCTGTTCCCCCACCCATGGGGCCACAGGGAGGTGGTGTTGGCCGCTTCTGAGAGCAGCGCGGGGCCCACGGCGGCACAGGGGGCAATCCCGCAGGCCGGATCCAAAACCCTGAGGGGCCGGATCCGGCCCGCAGGCTGCAGTTCGCCCACCCCTGCCCTAGGGGATGCTCCGATGTATTGCACCTCCTTTGTAGCCAGTTCCATGGAGACCACAATATCAACAGTCTTCTGTAAGGTAAGCTGAGCCTCTGTCAATAAGCGCTTCCCTATAGCTTCACTGAGCAGGCCACACACTAACCTGTCACATGAGGGGTCATTTAACATCTCCTTAAATTCACAGTGTTCTGCAAGCTTTTTCAAAGTAGCTACAAATTGTACAACGGTTTCATCTTCTTTTTGGTTTCTTTTGTGGAACCTATATCTTTCAGCAATTACCAGTGGTTTTGGAGCAAAATTGGACACTTAAGAATATTGGCACCTTCTTTTCTTCTATAATGTCATTTGCAAGAACAAAAAGCTCAAAACGCTCAGTATATATGGGCCATTGCACTATATTCTCCTCAAAAGGTTCCAGCAGCCCTGTGAGTGTAGCCATGGTTTTAGTTCCAGTTTGCACAGTCAGTGCAAACAAGCCAGTTCTCACCCCCTTTCAACAGCAAAAAGGTTGTTTTTTTTTTTTAACCTTGACTTCTACTTCCTTCTGTTGCTGGGGCAGCACAGAGATCCGACCTATTATCTGAAATTGGGCCAGCTAGTCAGCTTAGGGAGGACTAATGACTCACCAGAGTTTGGCAGAAAGCAGCATGTTTATTATATTGATAGCTAAACTCAAAAGAAGGGAGTGGGGTCACACTCACACTCGCATCCTCACATTCCCAGGACAGGTAAGTCTTCCCGGGGCACGATGGAATGCAATGCAGTGAACCACTGGCCAGGTGGTCCGGGCGAAGGGCCGTCACAGGAGGTACAAGCTTGTGAGTGCACTCCCGAGCACATGGCCCCTTCCCCTTTTAAGAACCTGCTCCTCATGGCCTGCAACTAGAGATGACTTGGCTGCATTTGGTTGGTCACACTCCACCTCGGGTACTGTCCACGCAGCATCCACGCATTGGGTATGTGATCGCTGCCTAATTAGAGTCCCAGACACCCTGTCTACCTGGGAGCTCTTCGGATCTTCCAGCTGTTTAATCAGCCCATTCATCCCACAAGCATTCCAGGAGGGAGGGGGAGGGGGAAAGCCACTTCACAGGTATATAGAGAGGGAGAAGAGACAAAAGTGGAGGGGAAGTGTAACAGACCTTTTGAGTATACAGTTTATACATAGCATACAGATCACTGCTGCTCCTACAACACTCGCCCCTTGATCTATGAACATTTACAGTAGTTGTTGTCATTGTAGGGCACAGGTGATCTGTTGCAAACAAACCAAACAATCATAACCTGGTGAATATAACTCAAACCATTACAATTGACTAAACACCAAATATAACATACACAAATGCAAACAACCACAATCATAATAATTGGGAATACAATAAAACCATCACCATTATAATAATTGGGTACATTGACAAACAAAATGAGTCCCAAGTTTGATGCTGCAATAGCCATCAAACAATAAAAGTCACTGAGGTCAGGACCTCCTTAAGAACACACAACAAATAAGATTTGTATGAGTACCACAGTTGTCATGCAAGGTTAAATTGATTTGGACTTAAACTAACATTTAGTTGCTAAAATATTGCAGAATCCCCTATTACTAGCAGTTGTTCTCAAGAGGTCTCCTGTGGGGAACAAATCCAAGACCTGAAAGATGGGGCCCTACAATCACAAACCAAGGTCCTACAGGTTATGGGGGCCCATGAACTACCCTTCAGGGCTTGGGGAAGTAGAACCTGGGTGCATAGAGGAAAGTGTGGAATTAACAATACAAGAAAATGTAACTAACACTACAAACGTATCAATAACAAAAATCAACAACAAAATGATTATTAAAGAACCTAACAAAAAATAAACATGATGCATTGGGGACCAAAGTCTTTTGGACAGAGGTGGATGTGATTGATAATTTAGTTGGAGATGAGGGAAGTAGAGAGAGGAAAAGGCATTTACCCTGTCTAGTGTAGTATCCCCTCTCTCTAATGCTAGCACAGAACACCCACTAGAAACAGACACAGAACATGGAACATAGAACATACAATACAGAACGCTGAACACAGGCTTTGTTGTGACACGATAACCATGGTATTTTTATAACTCTTCAGCTGGTACCAGCTCTCCTGATGTTCTGGTTTGGAGGTTGAAAGATAGAAGCTTAGAAACAAATGAGCACCGTGCTCCCACCACAGCAGACCCTGCTCATTTGAGTTATCCATGGTGTCGGGTCCGGCCATCCAGGGTCTGGATCCAGGAGATCCAGATCATACCAGATATTCCCATCCCAATTACACTGGTCTACAATTTTTGAGAAGTCGTCTGCTTCAAAGATAAAATGTGCTATTTATTATGTATTTTGATATGCTGAATTCAAATATGACAATTAAAACAACTGATTGGCTACTGTTTCTAAGATATTTAAGTTTTTACATTTTATGTCTATGTATATTGTGTAGATAGTAGAGTTTTAATCATAAATTGTAAACCTAGGTCTTTTCATGTGTTTATGGTTGCTTTACATGATAATATTTCACCTGTCCTGTTTATGTAACACTTTAAAAATCAGCAAAAGGGTTATATCAATAAAATTTATTATGAAACAAAAGGCAAAAAACTATTATGTACATAGTTTAGTCCTATTCGGTGTCTACTCGGCACTTCTTGGCTTGTCTCTTGTATTCATTAAATGGAGCATCTCTTGTCACTGTCCAGCAATAGTCTGCAAGCATTGATGGTCTCCATTTGCCCTGATAGCATTTCTCCATTGTTGCAATGTCCTGGTGAAATCGCTCGCCGTGCTCGTCGCTCACTGCACCGCAGTTCGGTGAAAAAAAATCTAGATGCGAGTGCAAAAAATGTATCTTTAGTGACATGTTGCAACCAAGGCTTTTGTATGCCTTGAGGAGGTTTTCCACCAACAACCTGTAGTTGTCTGCCTTTTTGCTTCCCAGAAAATTTATTGCCACTAACTGGAAGGCTTTCCATGCCGTCTTTTCCTTGCCACGCAGTGCATGATCAAATGCATCATCTCGAAGAAGTTCACGAATCTGAGGACCAACAAAGACACCTTCCTTTATCTTAGCTTCACTTAACCTTGGAAATTTTCCACGGAGGTACTTGAAAGCTGCTTGTGTTTTGTCAATGGATTTGACAAAGTTCTTCATCAGACCCAACTTGATGTGTAAGGGTGGTAACAAAATCTTCCTTGATTCAACAAGTGGTGGATGCTGAACACTTTTCCCCCCAGGCTCCAATGACTGTCGGAGTGGCCAATCTTTCTTGATGTAGTGGGAATCTCTTGCACGACTATCGCATTTGCAGAGAAAACAGCAGTACTTTGTGTATCCAGTCTGCAGACCAAGCAAGAGAGCAACAACCTTCAAATGGGGGGAGTGTAACAGATCTTTTGAGGGTACAGGTTATACATAGCATACAGATTACTGCTGATCCTACAACACCACCCTCATCACCACATTGTTATATCCTGGGGCAAAAGTTTTAGGAAGAAATCACTTGAGACACAGAGAGCTGTAAACCTTAAAAGCTGCCATTTACACACTGAACTAACCAAAAACCAGGCAAAACTGGCTGGGCTATCCCCTGATAATCTAACTCATTTACCGTAGCAACAACAAGATTCTATTACTATGACAACCAAATACACAACAGCCAGCACAGTACAGGTCACACCAACATAATGTCAATGTACCCTGCACCTCTCCCACCCTCTCATTTCCCGTAAATGCTGGCCGAGGTTCCTCCCTTTCTCTTGTGATTTGGATAGACAGGCCTAGAGCTGATTAAACACCAGGGCTGGGCTCTGCCTTCCAATAAAAACAGCAACAGCCACAACCTCTGAGGCACAGATTGAATCTGGAAACTCCCCAAGTAACTCACAAGAAGGAGGCTGTTGATCTGCCACAGTCCCAGGTAAGTAGGTTCCCATTGCCCCTCAGCAATGCTTTCCGAGTGAGTCCACAGCTGCTGTCTTTGTATAGGTTGGAAGGATGAGATTTTAATCAGGGAATGTCAACAAATGTCGATTTCATTGTGTGCACGCAGAAACCGACAAAACAATATTTCCCTCAATAATAATCAACATTTACTGCTAGGCAGACTAAGAAAATGCTGCTTGAGAAATAGTTGGAATTCAATTAGAGGCAATTGACTTTGTATATTTTGGTAGCTAATGTTGACAATTTGTGTGATAGAGGCTACGGAGCTTTAACTTTTTGAAACTCAGTCTCTACTGTCGTTAAATAATTATTGGCTGACACCTCCACAATTTCCTGCAACTGTGAAAATTTTAATTGATAAAAATAGGAAAAAAACGCTTAAAAATAAACATCGATATTATCCATCTAAATTAAAAGAAAACCTCAAATTCTGCCAAGTCTATCTATGTACCATTTCTGTCTCTCTAGCTACGCAGTCACCACAGTAGCTAGGCTCTGTCCTACGGGGGTGCTGCTAGTGACTCCATCCTTATTGTTCCACTTAAATCATAGCTAAAATCCCCACTGCTACAACTGAAGTTAGGCTCCAAACGTGGCCCAGTAACAACCCTGTAAGGGCAGCTTGAATGGCCGATGTGAAGTCCCCGGTAACCTCTTCATGGGAAACATCAGAGTGCTCCTAGAGACCAACCCTGCCACTCGCATTCCCCGGGGTTCTTATAATGTGCTGTTCTCTGTGTGATCCAGCCAAGCGCAGGGAGCAGTCTGTGTATCTGAGCACGGGCACTGCCGTCCGTGGAGCAGCTTTTCCCAGATGGGCTTATCCTGGCCCCATCAGGAGCAGCTTTTCCTGGTCCCATTGCAACCAGAGGCAAAACTCACCGTGACTGCACTGGGCCATAATTCCACCTCAGAGGGGTAATGTACTGGAGAGTATAAAATGGGGCTCCCTTTAGCACCCCCAGTTACCCCCAGTGAGACCTATTCTCACATCCCTGTCCCTCCCCCCAACATCCCCTTCCCCCATCCCCAGACCTCCCCCTAACACCCACTCACCCCTTGCCCCCCATGTTCCCAGACCTCCCCCTAGCACTCACTCACTCCCTGCCCTCCACATCTCCAGGTCTCTCCCTAGGAGCACAATGGGCTGGATAGTGAGTGCAGAGGCCTAGTGAAGCTGAAATTGAAACTTCAGGTACTGGGCCGACCAGCTCTAGGGTTGCCACCTTTCTAATGGCTGGTAACCTGACTCCTGAGGCCTCGCCCCTGCTTCACCTCTTCCCCTAAGGCCCCACCCTTGCTCCTCCTCTTCCCACCTAAATAAAAAAACAGACATCAGGGCTTCTTAAGTGGCACCCGGACACACAAGCAAAAACTGGTATCAGAGGGATAGCCGTGTTAGTCTGAATCTGTAAAAAGCAACAGAGGGTCCTGTGGCACCTTTGAGACTAACAGAAGTATTGGGAGCATAAGCTTTCGTGGGTAAGAACCTCACTTCTTCAGATGCAAGTAATGGAAATCTCCAGAGGCAGGTATAAATCAGTATGGAGATAACGAGGTTAGTTCAATCAGGGAGGGTGAGGTGCTCTGCTAGCAGTTGAGGTGTGAACACCAAGGGAGGAGAAACTGCTTCTGTAGTTGGATAGCCATTCACAGTCTTTGTTTAATCCTGATCTGATGGTGTCAAATTTGCAAATGAACTGGAGCTCAGCAGTTTCTCTTTGGAGTCTGGTCCTGAAGTTTTTTTGCTGTAAGATCTGTTATTGTGTGGCCAGGGAGGTTGAAGTGTTCTCCTACAGCTTTCTGTATACTGCCATTCCTGATATCTGACTTGTGTCCATTTATCCTCTTGCGTAGTGACTGTCCAGTTTGGCCAATGTACATAGCAGAGGGGCATTGCTGGCATATGATGGCAATTATAACATTGGTGGACGTGCAGGTGAATGAGCCGGTGATGTTGTAGCTGATCTGGTTAGGTCCTGTGATGGTGTGGCTGGTGTAGATATGTGGGCAGAGTTGGCATCGAGGTTTGTTGCATGGGTTGGTTCCTGAGTTAGAGTTGTTATGGTGCGGTGCGTGGTTGTTGGTGAGAATATGCTTAAGGTTGGCAGGTTGTCTGTGGGCGAGGACTGGCCTGCCTCCCAAGGTCTGTGAAAGTGAGGGATCATTGTCCAGGATGGATTGTAGATCACTGATGATGCATTGGAGAGGTTTGAGCTGAGGACTGTAGGTGATGGCCAGTGGAGTTCTGTTGGTTTCTCTTCTGGGCCTGTCTTGTAGCAGGAGGCTTATGGGTACACGTCTGGCTCTGTTGAGGTGAAAACTGGGCTGGTGGCATCACTAACTGGCTCATTCCGGAGAAAATCAAACCTGGGTTAACTGTGGGGAGTTGTTTGAGGCTGGAGTTCATCAGTTATGTTTCGGAAGCCTGTCAGAATGTGAGGCTTTGCCAGGGCATCTGAAGGTCTCTGAGCCACCCTCTCCCAAGGGATGCAGGAACTGCTCGCGTCACGACAGGGAGGTTTAGCAGATGTCACATACAGTCCCGGGTTACCTCCACTGTAGTAGCGTGAGGAGTTCCCCATGTGTGTTTTTAGCAGCAGTGAGGTGTTGTGGAACTTCACCTCCTTAAATCATCTCTGATCATCCTGCTTGGAGAGCACAGACCCAGCAGCGTGTCTTTTAAAAGCTATTTTCAGTCTTTCTCCTTCTGCTTGCAAGGGAATCCAAAAAACACCTTTTTATTGTCTTCTAAATGAAACAGATGCATAGAGAGGCTGCTAGGACTGGTCAGAAAATGTATTTTACATCCTAAGAAAAAAAATTGAGATTTCAAAATCAAACAAAATAAAAACTTGTCCTGAATTGGGGCAACATTTTAATTTTTTTTTTGCTAAACAAAACTCTGAAAATAACATTCAGAATTTGGATCAATCAAAATGTTTCATTTTGATACATTCAGAAGCTGTCATTTCAGTTATCACCATTTTTTTTACTTTTTTAATATAAAATGAAATAGATTTAGAAAGGAAAAGTCATTTTACAAGGAAAAATCAAAATGATTTATTATGAAAATGTTGAAACTGGGTGTTTTGAATTTTTTCCTCAATTTTTTTTTTCAAAATGAAATTTAACCAAAATCTAACCTGAGTTTGTGCGAAATGTTGGTTTTGTCCAAATGGCACTTTCTGAGAGAACACTGGTTTGACATAAACTTCCCAGCCATCTGCAACAGCATTCTGTGTAGGTGACACATAGAATATCAAGGTTGGAAGGGACCTCATCTAGTCTAACCCCCTGCTCAAAGCAGAGCCAATCCCCAGACAGATTTTTGCCCCAATTCCCTCCTCAAGAATTGAACTCACAACCCTGGGTTTAGCAGACTAATGCTCAAACCACTGAGCTATTCCTCCCCCTGACACTAATTAATCTAAAATCCTCTGGAGTGCCCTCATGAGACAGGGATTGTGCATTTTGCACTATCCTCCACATTTGTAGTGTCTGCCCCAATTAGTTGCACTTTCCACAGCTTGTGATCTTGAACCAACAGTCGTTTGCATCATGAGACTGTTTGCTACAAGGAAAGCAGTCGTTGAGTGTTCGCCATGTTGTGCTTTCTTCTTAAGCCCCTACTTTATTTGTTGTACATGATACTGTTGCCGCTTCCTGGCATCTTTAGTAGGTGCCTCCATTGATGCATCAATTTCCAGTGCACATTTTAGGGTCAATCAGCCTCGGTCAATAATCATTCTTGGTTTGCTTCATTTTCCTTAGGATTGCCCTGGAGTCACCAGGAGTTAAAGATTAATCATTAATTAAAGATTATGTCATGTGATTAAAGCTCCAGGAATACGTCCAGTCAAAATTGGCAACCCTGCGGTCTCATAATCCATCATTTAACCTTCTTCACACTCGCAATGCTCTGTTAATTTCCTTGGTCCAGCTACAAATTCAGGGATGATTTCAGTTCTTTTTGACTCCATGTATAAAAGTGGAAATTCTCTGCAACTCCCAGTGGCTTTGGGGAGAGGTGACTTGATAGAATTTCCAGAATTTCGATGAATGTTTTGTCTGCTGGTTCAATGGGGGGCTCTCAGGCTCCACAGCAGGTTCAAGGTTTTAAAGCCTCTTTTACTTAGTATAACAACCACCGTGTTCTCATCACTGATCCCATGAGCCATTCTACACACTTCCAGCCTCTCTAGTTGGGTGGGCCTGGCCTCTGCTGAGCTCGGAGATGAGCTCATTTTCCCCAAACAGCCTTGTTTTCCCCTAGCTGAGCAGGTCCCTCAGAGGGAGGGGCTGCAGGCTGCAGTTTCACTCCCAGAGGCGTATGTACTTGCCCTGTGTTCCTGGATTAGGATCCCATCCTCATCATCAATTACTGTGTCTTTTGCTCTTTAGTGCAAGGGAACAACACAGGTACGGTGGGCCCCAAGTAACTGGGTTTGCTAATGATATGCAATAGGCCAAGCCTGTCACATACACCCTGCTGCTCCGGTTGGGTTCTGGAACGCAGAACACAGTGAGTGCCTCACGCTATTCCTGGGCAGTACAGCTAGTCTATTAAATCCATTTGCTAATATGCTTCACCAGAACATGTTTCACACCTTGTGAAAGCTGAGGAGCTCTGTCTCTGTGCTAGATTCCTGGCCAAACGGGGCTCTCCACAGCAAAAACAGACGAGAGTTGGATACAGGGTGGAGATGTCGTTGCACAGCGCCATCCTGTACCTCTCATTAGTACACATGGTACTCTGGTCTGGCCAGATGTGCATTGTGAGAGGCTCAGCTGGTGCTCACTGATGATCTGCTCAATAATTTTTTTGTCTCAGAGCCGCTGCAATCACCCGAGATGGAAAGGGGCAAAGACATCGAAGAGATTCTTAGAGGTGTGACGCATTCCAGATGTGTGGGAGTCGAGATAACCAACAAAACTACAGTGGCCATCCGCTCCCCAAGGTTTGGAGTTTGTCCATTACACCTGTTTCTAATGGGCTCTTTCAGATGCTTTCAATATAAATGTAGAGAGAAGTGAGTTCTCTTCTCTACCTGCTGCATTGGGCACCTGCTCTCATGACTGCAGCCCCCCTGTGTTTTCATTTCAACCTCATTTTCATGGGTCGCATTCTACCAAAGGCTGAATACTGAGCTTCAAGCTGGGAACCTCCCAGGCCCTACGCATTGGTGGGAGAGTTCTGTTAGCAGGACCCTCAGTGCCTTTCCCTCACCCAGAGCAGAGTAAATGAGAGCAAACGCTGGGATGCCCTGAATGCTGAAGAGAAAAGCGCTCTCCAGTCCAAGTGTCTCTAGATTCTTCCAAGCAGTGAGGCAAAGAGGAGGTTGGGGGACAGGTGTGATGACCTGGCCAGGCAAAGCTTTGCTAACTGTGAGGGGAGGCAGAGATAAATCAAGATCAAGGGGATCATTTTATCTTTTTAGAACCTTATAATGGAAAACCCCAAAACTGTACCAGGAGCATAAATAATCCAGAACATTACCACAGACTTATTATTTATAATAATTGGTTCCCAACTCACTAACCTTTGTGAACTTGTATACGCTGTGCAGTTTGTACCAAATGCATTGTATTAACAAGAACAAAAGAGATTACTTAATAATATACTGTGTCACTTCAGAGAAGAATCGGCTTTTCCTCTCCTTGCTGTAAATCCAGCTCCACTCTTGCTGTCCTGTTCTTTGCTTCTCTTTGGCTCAAAGGGCTCCTTAGATTCGATGTTTCTGGGCTGGACCTCTTCTCACTGAGTTTATCCACAAGCTAGTTTATCCCTCACCTAGTGGACCCTCATTTTTTCCATTAGGCCCCTTTGACCTGTATTCTGTCAATAAATGGTCAGACAGTCATTCTCTCTGTTCATGTACTTTAGGGCAGTGATACTCAACCTTTCCAGACTAGTGTACCCATTTCAGGAGTCTGCTCTGTCTTGTGTACCCCCAAGTTTCACCTCACTTAAAAATAGGGTGACCATATTTCCCTATGCCGAATACCGGACACCTGGTAAAATTGCTCATATTCAAGCGCGTTCAATGGCAATCAATCAATCAGAATTATGTAGTACAAATGTTCAAAATAACATTAAGTTGACTGAGCACCCATTAAAAAGAAATACTGCATTATTATAACATTAATAATAGGTAAAAATTATAAGTATATACTTACAATTAAGTGGTTACTGCTCTGACTTTTATTTTGGGGGGGTACGGGCTTGCAGGGCTCAAGCCAGCTCCACATGGCAGGATCTGGGGAGGCAGTGCCACCTCCACCCCCTGATTCACCTCAGCAGGCCACCCAGCCTTTCTTGGTTGCTGGGGGTGGGCGGAGGCGTAACCAAAAAATTGTAACTCAAAGGTGGAGGGGTCAGCTGAAAAAGTTTGAAAACAGCTCAGGATGCAGGGAAGGGGTAGCTAGGGGCTGTGAATGGGCAGGGGGTAGGTCAGGGTACATGGGGGTAGGTCATGGTGCAGCAAGGGGGTAGCTAGGGGCTGTGTGTGGGCAGGGGGGGCTAGCTCAGGATGCAGGGAAGGGATAGCTAGGGGCTGTGCATGGGCAGAGGGTAGCTCAGGGTGTAGGGAGAGGGTATCTAGGGGCTGTGCGTAGGCAGGGAGCAGCTCAGGGTGCAGGGAGGGGGTAGCTAGGGGCTGTGCATGGGCAGGGGGTAGGTCAGGGTACAGGGGGGTAGGTCATGGTGCAGGGAGGGGGTAGCTCAGGGTGCAGGGAGGGGGTAGCTGGTGCTTTGGGCAGGCAGGAGATAGGTCAGGGTGCAGGAAGGGGGTAGCTAAGTGCTGTGTGTAGGCAGGGGATAGCTCAGGGTGCAGAGAGAGGTACCTAGGGGCTGTGTACAGGCAGGGGGGCTACCTCGGGATGCAGGGAGTAGCTAGGAGCTGTGTGTGGGTAGCTGGTAGCTGGTAGCTCAGGGTGCAGGAAGTGGGTAGCTAGAGGCTGTGTTCCGGGAGGGCTCCCCCGATGTCCCTGTTCCCTCAGGGCTTTGCCAGCCACGGCGTGGGTCCCCCACCCCTGCAGCTCTTACCAGCTGCGTAAGCAAATTGGGCTGGGAGTTGAGGAGCAGCTTCAACCCCCTGCACCAGCAGCAGAGGAGAGGACACCACGGCTGCCTGCCCCATGGCACCAGCCAGAGAAGCAGCTGCCCTGCATGCACAGCCCGGATCCAGCTTCCTGCCTCCAGCTTGGCGTGGGGGAGAGAAGGAGCTGTGGGGGGTGTGGAGCTTCCCTCTGGATTGCCCTGCACCTGCACTGCAGTTTGGAGGGACAACACCCCCGGTACCCACCCAACTCTGCCCATTGGCTCAGGAGGCTTCACCCACAAGGGGAGCACCGGGGATCCAGGATTCAGCCCTGGCCCTCAGCTTCAGTCCCACCACTCATAGCTTGTGGCGGGGGGAGTGCCAGGGATCGAGGATTTCAGTCCCGTGGCTCCCGCCTTCAGCTCCAGGATCCAGGCTTCAGTGAGGGGGAGGGGCTGCCGGGGCTTCAGCATGGGGTTGGTGCTGGGGATGGGGATTCAGCCCAGGTAGGGAGAAGGGGCACCAGGCCTTCAGTCCTGTGGCTCCTGCCTTCAGCCCCATGGAGGGCGCCAGGGATGGAGGCTTCAGCCTGAGGAGGGGGCTGCCAGGGTTTCAGTGGGGGCGGGGGCGGCACCGGGGACAGGGTTTCAGCCGGGGGGGTGCCAGGGCTTCAGTCCCATGCAGGGCCGGCTCCAGCATTTCTGCCGCCCCAAGCAAAAAAAAAAAAAAAAGCCGCGATCGGCGGCGGCAGTTCAGCGGCAGGTCCTTCTCTCCTAGAGGGAGTGAGGGACCTGCCGCTCCCGAATTGCCACAGGTGCCGCCCCTCTCCCTTGGCCGCCCCAAGCACCTGCTTGTTAAGCTGGTGCCTGGAGCTGGTCCCATGGCATGTGCTGGGGATCGGGGCTTCAACCCCGTGGTTCCTGGCTTCTGTTCTGCAGCAGGCGCCAGGAATTAGGGCTTCAGCATGTGTGTGTGTGTGTGTGTGTGTGTCAGGACTTCAGCACGGAGTGGCACCTAGGACGAGCCTTCAGCCGGGGGGCACCAGAACTTCAGCCCCATGGCAGGTGCTGGGGATCAAGGCTTCGGCCCTGCAGCTTCCGGCTTCAGTCCTATGGGGGTCACCAGTGTTCAGGGCTTCAGCCCACAAGGGGGAAGCAGCTCCAGGGGTCGGGGCTTCAGCCTCACGGCTTGAAATGGCTGGCGGACCCCCATTGAGAAACCCTTCTTTAGGTTTCACGTGGGGAGAGGTGATACACACCCTACCCCCCAACCGCATACACACACATCCTTACCCCTTTATCACACAGGGATGCCTCTTCTTCTACCTGGTGTCCTGTCTTCCTGCCTCTGCACATGGCCTGAAGACACCACATGCTCACCGCATGCCTGCACTCACCCGCCAAACAACCACAAACAGGAGGCGGCTGGGGCTTTGCGGACTGCTGATTAACCAGTAGGGGGAGCAGAAAATATGGGACAATTTGCCTGTTTTTTTTAAAAAGGCGGGACACTTGCAAGAGGGCTTAAATAAGGGACTATATAAAAAACTGGGAAGGATGGTCACCTACTTAAAAACTACTTGCTTACAAAATCAGACATAAAAATACAAAAGTGTCCCAGCACACTATTACTGAAATATTGCTGACTTTCTCCTTTTTACCATATAATTATAAAATAAATCAATTGGAATATAAATATTGTACTTACATTTCAGTGTATAGTATATAGAGCAGTATAAACAAGTCATTGTCTATATGAAATGTTAGTTTGTACTGACTTCGCTAGTGCTTTTTATGTAGCCGGTTGTAAAACTAGGCAAATAGCTAGATGTACCCCCTGGCAGACCTTTGCATACCCCCAGGGGTACACGTACCCTTGGTTGAGAATCACTGCTTTATGGCCTTTGTGGGGTGGGCCTCTCATGTACTGTTTTCAGGATCTGGTTTCATCTCACACAGCTTTTTCATCAATTTCCTTTTCATGAATTAATTTCCTTTCAGGTTTTTTTCCCTTGATACTCACTCTCTGGTACATCTGTAGATTTTATTTCCCTCTACTTCCCTCCTCTAATAGAACCTGCTCATGTACCTAGGTCTCATTTTTCCCCCTGCTTCTCCTGACCTAAGACCTTTCCTATTTACCTTCTTTCCTCCTTCTCACTTCCCTGTCCCCTCCTTCTATTCTCCTGTTCTTCTTTTATTTTGTCACCTTCCCACCTACCCCAGTTCTGGTTCATCCGCTAGCTCACCATCTCAATTCTTCTCCTTCTCTAACAGCTTTTTTCCAACTGCCCCTTTGGGTGGATCCCAAACCCCCTTCCCAGCTTGAGCTGCCTTCTCACCGGCTAATCACTCTCACCAGATGTGAATTTGTTTGTTCACAATAAATCTACAAAGTCCTTTTCCCCTGAATACAGTAGAGACAA
Organism: Chrysemys picta bellii; assembly: GCF_011386835.1. Taxonomy (NCBI): domain Eukaryota; kingdom Metazoa; phylum Chordata; order Testudines; family Emydidae; genus Chrysemys; species Chrysemys picta. The sequence continues at coordinate 9,153,023 of NC_088807.1, forward strand.
ACAACAGCAGGCATTAGAGGAAAATTGGGAGTTTTCTAATAAAAGTTTATTAGATGGCCAAAATCCAGAATTCCACAATCAAGAAAGAACAACTTTAGATAAAAGCCCATCCTGATTTCAGTGGCAAAATAAGGCAGCAATTATAAATAAAAAAACAATATATAATTTTTTTAAGACGGGGAAATAGCTAGCAATCAATATAAATTAGAAATTATGAAGCGCAGAACATTGATAAGGGAAGCTAAAGACATTAGGGGAAACTGCTGTGGCTGGCAGGACTGGAGGCATTTTAAAAGTATATTAGTAACAAAAGAAATCTTAGCAATGGTATAATCCCATTAGTAGGTGGAAATGGTAAAATTGTTACTAATGTTTAAGAACAGACATAAGTGTTCAATAAATATTTTGGTTCTGTAGTCAGAAAGAAGCAGGATGATGTCCTTGCATCATATAAGGAAGATGAAATACTGTCATGACTGCGACATGGGTGGTCTGACCTAGTGGAGCCAGGCTGATACCAGGAGATCAGAGTCAGAGACAGGCCAAAAGGCAAACCAAGAGACAGGTGGGTCACGTTATCAAGAGACCAGAGTCAGGTAGTGCAAGGGAAGCAACCCTAAGCAGGGGAAACCCAGCTACATAGACAACTTCCTGTTCCTGTGCTTGGTTTAAATAGAAGCAGGGAACCAGTCAGGAACCCCAGAGTTCTATTAATTAGATCCCAGCACTGGAGTGCTCTGTCAGAGGTGAGCTTCCAGTTCTGGCAACTGTTAGTAGGCTGAAATTTGCTAGCTTCTAAGACCCCTGTACGCTGGGGTTTAAGACCTTTGGTCCCTGATAAGTACTTTTTAATCCATTGGTATCTGAGGAGGATGTTAAACAACAGGCCTGAATAACTTGTACACAAAAGTCCTAAAGAGTTGGCCCAGGAGATCTCTAGCCCCATGATGTTCACTTTTAATACATCTTTGAACACCAGGGAAATTCCAGATACTAGACGAGAGCTTAGTACAAATTTTCAAAAAGGGCAGGCAGGATGACATGGGTAATTACAGAGCAGTTAGCCTGTCATCAATCCTGGGCAAAATGATGGAAAAACTGATACAGGATTCAGGCAATAAAGAATTAGGGGATCAGAATATAATTAATGCCAGTCAATATGGTTTTGTGAAAAGTAGATCTTGTCAGACAAACCTGATTTCATTCTTTGAGGAAATTACAAGTTTGGATGATATGGATAACTGTGTAGATACTTGTAAGGTGTTTGAGTCAGTACCACATGACATTCTAATTAACACATCAGCACTATACAATACCAATAAAACACACAAATGGACTAAGAGCTGGCTAACTGACAGATCTCAAAAAGTAGTTGTCAATGAGGAATCAACATTGAATAGGGGTGTTTCTGGTGGGGTTCCTCAGGGCTCAGTACTGTGACCAATGTTATTCAACATTTTCATATTCAGCTACTGATAAAATTTGTGGATGACACAAAAATTGACAGAGCGGTAACTAATGATGAGGACAGGGCAGCCATAGAGAGGGATCTGGATTGCTTGGTAACCTGAGCCCATTCAGGTTACTTCTGTATTGAGACCTGTGCTGTTCAACATATTCATAAATGATCTGGAAAAGGGGGTGAACAGTGAGGTGGCAAAATTTGCAGACAATACATAATTAAGCTGACTGTGAAGAGTTACAAAGGGATTCCACAAAACTGGGTGACTGGGCAACCAAATGGCAGATGAAATTCAATGTTGACAAATGCAAAGTAATGCTCATTGGAAAACATAATCCCAACTGTACATGCAAAATGATGGGGTCTAAATTAGCTGTTACCACTCAAGAAAGAGATTTGGGAGTCATCAATTGTTCTCTGAAAACTTCCACTAAATATTCAGTGACAGTTAAAAAAGTTAAGAGAATTTTAGGAGCCATTAGGAAAGGGATAGATAACAAGAGAGAAAATATCATAACGCCATGATATAAATCCATGGTACGCCCACATCTTGAATTCTTCCTGCAGTTCTGATCACCATATCTCAAAAAAGATATATTAGAATTGGAAAAATTTCAGAGAAGGGCAACAAAAAATATTAAGGGTATGGAACAGCTTCTATAAGAGGAGGGATTAAAAAGATTGGGACTGTTCAGCTTAGAAAAGAGACAGCTAAAAGGGCTTATAATAGAAGTTTATAAAATCCTGACTGGTGTGGAGAAAGGGAGTAAGGAAATATTATTTACTCTTTCAATAACACAAGAACCAGGGCTCACCCCATGAAATTAATAGGCAGCAGGTTTAAAACAAACAGAAGGAACTATTTCATCATACAATGCACAGTCAACCTGTTGCACTTGTTGCCAGGGGATGTTGTGAAAGCCAAATCTATACTGGGTTCAAAAAGAATTAGATAAGTTCATGGAGGACAGGTCCATCAATGGCTATTAGCCAAGATGGTCAGGGAAGGATCACTTGATAATTGTCCTATTCTGTTCATTCCTTCTGGGGCACATGGCATTGGTCACTGTTGGCAGACAGGATACTGGGTCTAGATGGACCATTGGTCTGATCCAGTATGGCCATTCTTATGTTCTTAAACAAAATCTCTTTTAGTACAGCCAAATGCAAGGTTATACATTTAAGAACAAGAAATGCAGGCCACACCTACACAATGGGGAATTTTATCATCAGTGATTTTATATTTATTTCCAGCTCATTGATGAAAATGATGAAAATTGATCCCTGCAGAACCCCCCTAGAAACACCCTATTTGATGATGAGTTTCCACAGATGACTGCTTTCTGAGATCTGTCAGCCAGTTCTTACTCCCTTTAATGTATGCTGTGTGATAGGGCATGGCCAGAGGGCAGCAGGAGAGTGATCGATGGGAGATATGTAAGCCCCAGGATGATGCGAACCTTATTCCCTGTAGAGAGAAGAGAGGCTGCTACAGATTAATTAGAGCACCTGAAACCAATTAAGCCAATTAGAGCACCTGAAGCCAGTCCCTGATAAAAAAACTCTGCTTCAATCAGACAGTTGGAGGAGTTGAAGCAGAGTGGTTTGGTGTTGGGGCAGAGAGCAGTTTGGAGAAGTGCTGTGGCGGACCAGAAGACCAAGACCCTAGGTAAAGGGAAACCCGGCTCGTGCAGAGCAGAGGGACTCTACAGACACAAGGGGTTGGGAGAAACTTGGTCCAAGTGGAGAGAGGGCAGGAAGCCCCACAAGCTGAAGGGCCAGATAGGGAAGTAGCCCAGGGGAAGGAATCACTAGTTCAAGTGGTTCGCTGCTATCCTTAGGGTCCCTGGGCTGGGACATGGAGTAGAGGGTGGGCCTGGGTCCCTCCTTCTCCACTCCCCTTCTCTGGGACACTAGTGGGACAGTTGATACCCCAGTTCAGGGGCTTGAAATGGTGCTCTGAACCCCCCCCCCCCACAAGAGGAGAAAGCATGAGTCCCATCATAATAGTGCTGGCAATTTTCCACACCTGGAATGCAGTGACCCTGAAAAGAACTGAGTGGATAGCATGGGCTTCCAGTGTGATACTGTGGCAAAAAGGGCTGATGACATCTTTGGAGGTATAAACAGGGAAGCTGTGAGTAGGAGCAGGGAGGTGATTTTACTGGAATACTGCATCCTGTTCTGGTGTCCATGTTATATAAAGGATGTTGAAAAATTGTCGAGGGTGCAGAGAAGAGCCACAAAATTGATTTGAGGGCTGGAGAAAATGCTTCACAGTCAGAAGCTAAAGAGCTCGAGCTGTTTAGTTTATCAAAAAGAAAATCAAGAGGTGACTTGATCATAGTGTGACCCCTGCAGAGAGAAAATCCTGGTACTAAAGGACTCTTTAATCTAGCAGAGAAAGGCAAAACAAGAACCAATGACTGGAAGCTGAAGTCAGATAAATTCCAATTAGAAGTTGGGCACAAATATTTAAGAGGGAGGGAGATTAGAGGGAGGGTGTAAACTCCCAAGTGAAGCCCCTCCTCTCCACCATGTCCTAGCTCTGCCCTGTCATGAGATCTGGTATCTTTGATGCTCACCCTCAGCACCAGCTGTTTTTACAGCCTGCAGGAGCCTGTAGAAGGGGGCTTGGCCCCTGTTGTCTCAAAGGAGGACTGGGATTGTCTTTGGACACCCCCTGCTGGCAGCCACTAGCCCCTTTCAGCATGACAACATCCATTTAATCCCCCAAACCCTGTAATAAAGGAATCCTGTACTCCCAGCCCCACAGTGGCTCTTTCCCCCAAGCCAGCAGTTTATCATGCCCCCCCCTCCACACACACCCCACATCAGTTTTGACTTCTGGGAGTTCCAGGGGGTCTTAAACCTCCTGTCCCCTTTCCGAGACTAGATGCTGCTTGGAGGGAGAGGGGAGGGGTTGAACAGACTGGCCCATTGCTTATAGCAGGGGAGGGGGAGCAGAGTTGTCCTGAGCTGCTGAGCTCTTTCCATTCCCTCCTCCCCTGCCATGAGCAATGTATTCATCTGCCCATCCCCCCACCCAAAAACACCTCTCGGTTCCTGAGGGGTGGAGGGACATTGGCAGCAATCCTGATTGGCTGCCCTTCTCCAGGAGGAAGGGAGCCAATCAGAGGCAGTGTCCCCTGAGCCAGACACTCAGGAGAACCTATTTAGAATAGTATGGAGTAGAATAGCATGAGTGTTTACATCATTGTCATGAGTGCCTGCAGGGGCCAAACCCACCTCGCTGCCAGGGAATTGCCACACATGGAAACACTGAAAGAATGAATGTTGGGGGCTTTTTCTTTGGCTTTCTGGTCATGTTTCCCAGCTTTTGTCTCTACCCCAGAGGCTAGTGCTGTGTCTGTGCCTTGCCCAATAGTAAAACTACAAAGAAACCACAGAGCAGCTGAGTCCCTGATAACTCTGTTTAGCGACTCTGTTTGCCAGCTTTACAGGCCCAGCTACCCACCAACTACAGCTCTGACTAGTTTGGGGTGACTTCTAAAACACCAAACACTGTGAGCACCACGAGAGGGCTCACAAACTATTTAAAGGGATACCACCCAATCCCTACAATTAGACTTCTTTTGTAAACAAATGAAAGCTGAGATTCCAGCAGCTGAGCTTTAAGAGAGACACCCAGACTCATAAAACTGCTGATAAAATTGTGAGAGTTCTCAACACTGTCAATGCTGCAATCAGGTGACTAAACGCCGTCTCTGCTTTAACTCATGGTTGATTCTAATGACCTCCTGCTGAGGATGCACTGTCACAAACAGAATTCTTGTCTCCCCACAGCTTTTTCTGTTACAGCGGTCACACCTTCATCCCCCCTGCACCAGCCATCAGCCCTGGCTGCAAGGAGAACTGTGTGTTTGTGAAAAGGAACCTCAGTGCCTGGGGAGTTGCAGGGGCTCTCACCTATGAGTGGGCCGGTTTCTCATTTATCCTCATGTTCTCCAACCCCTTTGACAACAACCTGCACCACCTCCAGTATGCACTGGAAATCTGCGAGGGCAGAATGAGCTGCAAAGAATTGGAGAGTCTCTACCACAGCATGCGTGGCCACAGGCCTCTGTCCAGAACCTATCAAAAGGACCGACTTGGGAGAAACACAACTGCCCTTGTTGTTACCTTACATAGCTTTCAGATTTCTGCCACTATGTCCAATCACAGCAAAGCTGCCCTTAGAGTATTAATTGAAGAGAGAGGTTCTCCTCCCTCCTACACTACACAGCCACCTTGCTCCCAGCAGCTATCTTCTCCGCTCCCCCGCTTCTCTCAGAAGCTGACCCAGTAACCCACCTGAAAACGGCGTTCCTGTCTCAGAAATCCCAAACGAGAGGGAGACACCACCCTGACTTGGAATGCTCTTCATGCAGAATCCAGGACCCGCAGAGGGCAAATTTTCAGTGGATTTCCCCCCCATCTTTTCTGTTCAGATTATTATATTGTTTTGTCCAGGGGAAAAAAAATCAACCTGTATAGCTGTTCCTGAACAAAGCAAATAATGGGCTCAGGGCCACAGAAAGAAGGTCACCAGAGAACCCACGGGACACAATCACTGCTCAGTCCCTGGGCTGTGCGAAGAACCTGAGTAGTAACAAAGCTCAGCAGCAGAACCATTCCAAAGCCAGCTGACAAGCAGTAAAGATGACTGGTGGGAAGACCAGAGGGCCTGATTCTGCATTTGGGCCTGATCTGACCACTCTTAGTCACATTGGATGAAATTCCCCTTGTGCACAGAGTCAGTATGAACCCCACCAAAGCTCCCAAAATGGGATTTAGTTGGGGTTGGTTCTGCTTTGAGCAGGGGTTGGACTAGATGACCTCCTGAGGTCTCTTCCAACCCTAATCTTCTATAATTCTATTAAATATAGCCTACGTGGTATTCTGGCCTATGAGGAGGGGGCTTCACCTCCTGAGTGACTAGATTCTCAGCATCACAATTCCAGAGGCCCAGCACCCACAGATTTCCAAACATGCTCCCAGCTGTTCTCACAAACTGGCCTGACTGTGGGTTCTGGGCTCCTCTGGTCATTCTGGCCATGCTTTGCAAGTTACTCCCAATGGGGGCCCTTGCAGAGCAAGGTGCTGCTGAGGTTGAGTCAAGGGGCCAGAGCCGAGGCCTGCTGTTGGCAGTCTGGTCATAGACACATGCAGGAAAATTCCCATACCCCACAGCTGCTCCAAGTGTCCCATTCCCGGGAGCTGGAGCCAGGCGTTTGCATATGTTGATATGGGAGGGGTCAGGAAGGCTTGTGGGAGGGTTTTGCAGCACCAGTTGCCAGCCCTGTATCTGGGACTACGCAGCCCTGTTCTGGAGCTGATGGGAAACATAAGAACGGCCATATTGGGTAAGATCAAAGGTCCATCTAGCCCGGTATCCTGTCTTCTGACAGTGGCCAATGCCAGGTGCCCCAGAGGGAATGAACAGACAGGTAATCATCACATGATCCATCCCCTGTGCGTTGGGTGAAAAAAAAACCTTCCTTTTGTACCATCCAGACATCCTGAGACCTACACCAGCTAAATCCCCACAATGCACCATCCACACAGCCTGAGACCTACAGCAGCTAAACCCCCGCAATGTACCATCCAGACAGCCTGAGACCTACACCAGCTAAACCCCCACAATGCACCATCCCCACAGCCTGAAACCTACACCAGCTAAACCACTGCAATGCACCATCCCCACAGCCTGAGACCTACACCAGCTAAACTGCTGCAATGCACCATCCCCACAGCCTGAGACCTACACCAGCTAAACCACTGCAATGCACCATCCCCACAGCCTGAGACCTACACCAGCTAAACCACTGCAATGCACCATCCCCACAGCCTGAGACCTACACCAGCTAAACCCCCGCAATGCACCATCCCCACAGCCTGAGACCTACACCAGCTAGAGGGACAGAACCACATTGGAAATAGCAGCAGGGATGGGGGTTAAGGAGGGGCAAAGTTTGATATTTCTACTGTCTGTAGCAATGTTGGTTGGCCCCTGCCCTTTCTTCCCATATCACCTGTCATGTCTGTGGGAAGATGCTAAGTCCCTGGGTGCATGGACTGTACCCTTGTGTCTCTCTCAGACAAAGGCACGTACATTCTGGGTGCTGTGAAATCTAATAAAACTTCATAATACTAAAAACTGTCCTAAGGAGAGTCACTTCTAAACAAAGAACAGAATTAATTCTTTTGTTCACATAAATACAGAGGGTCCAGGTCACCACTGATATCAATTGGCCATAGCTCCATTGTAGTCAAAGGGCCGGATCCCCAGCTGCAGTAAACTGGTCCTGCGCCATTGGAGTCAATGGTCCAATTTATGTCAGCTGGAGGTCTGGCCCAGAGGTCAGCCCAAAGCTATTGCCATGGACTCTATGGGCTGTCTGAGTTTCTCACCTGCAGCTGGACTCTCACTTCAACCGAGCTCTACTCAAACACAATAGGAGCAATGCATGCTGGGAAAGCTGCTGACTTTTCTACCATCTCCTCCTTATGACAGAGGCTTAAGGTAATAAGCCTTAAGCCTCTCCAGCAGCAAGATGTTCCGCCTGGAAGATGACACATCCCGAAACGCTGCCTGTTGCTTCTTATCCTATCCTCAGAGGTTAAGAAAAACAATTTTTCTTCTTCCTCCTTGTAACAACCTTTTATGAACTTGAAAACTGTTATCACATCCCCCCTCAGTCTTCTCTTCTCTAGACTAAACAAACCTAATTTTTCAATCTTCCCTCATAAGTCATGTTTTCATTAATCAATTTTGTTCTTCTCTGGACTTTCTCCAATTTGTCTACATCTTTCCTGAAATGCGGTGCCCAGAACTGGACACAATACTCCAATTGAGGCCTATCCGGGGTGGAGCAGAGCAGAAGAATTACTTCTCATACAACACTACTGCTAATACATCCCAGAATGATGATCACTTTTTTTCCAGGTGTTCCCTGTGCCCTTTGCCAGTTGGCATAAAGGGGTTCCTGGGGTTATGCTGACACAGCATTACGAGGTTTACAGGGTCAGTGTGTTTAGTTTTGTCTGGGGAAAGGACCTGGTATGTAACCTCACCCCTCTGCTTATCACAGCCAGGTTGAACTGAGCCCTGGGCTGACATCTCACAGTGTGCCTGGTGCGGGAGAGGCAGTGGGAGGTGGCTGGATCCCTATAGACACGCTCCACAGAGGAAGTGTAACATGGAGCGAAAGGAAAGACACTCAGCTCCGCCTCCTGTATCTGAATTGAGAGCTCGCACACTGCCTGGGGAGGGGACAGAGTTGTGATAGCAACAGACCAAAGCATGGCTAAGATGATCCTGTGTGATGATGTGGGATTTGTGGTGACCCCAAGCAGAAACGGCAGAAGGTCACCTAAGGCGGTGCCCAAAACCCCTGTGACTCCCTTTCTCCCTGAGCTTCCGCCCCCACACCGCCCCTTCCCCTGAGGCACCGCCCTCATGCCATCCCTTCTCCCAGAGGCCCTGCCTCCATGCTGCCCCTTACCCCTGATCCCTCACCCTTACACTACCCCTTACCATGAGGCCCCCCTCCACTCATTCCTCTCTGCTCCCTCCCCCACCCCGGTCCCCTTATGGCCAGTAAAAAGTATGAGGGCCATGGCCCCCTGGCCACCCCTTTTCCAGTGCCCCTGACCCTGATTCCCTCCAGCACCACCCAGACCAGCTCTCCTGCCTTCTGGGGGACCTTCCCTGCCCTGTTACATTGGACCAGGGCATGGTGGGTACTGCAGCTGCTGAGCTCCGGGTTTTCCCCCATGCAGTGCAGCCCCCATGGTGCAGAAGTGCAGGTGAACCCAGCCCTGGGCTCTGACAGGCAGAATGTCCAACAGTTGCTTCCTCACAGCAACACCCAGCATGCCCTGCGGTATTCAGGCCTCAGGTTTCAGTCTACATGGTGCATTGCACATGTGAGCCACAGTGCTTGCAGCTGTATGCAGGTTAAGCACAGTGCATATCATTGGCAGCAGGGCCACTGGGGGGCAGGGGCAAAAGGGGAAGTTTGCCCCACATCCTTGTTTGAGAGGGCCCCCAAACCAAGTTGCATTGTGACCTGGCACATGGAGGTTGCGGTGCCACTCAGGATGGACCCATCCAGTTTGCTCTGCTACCCAGCGGGGGCTAAGAGTAATGTGTTCTCAGCAGGGTGATGTGTGGGGCCCAGCGGCTGAAGCAGGGATGGCTCCATAGGGGTTGGTGGTGACACCTGGGAACTCCCTGGCTCACACCATACATGTACATACCCTGGGAAACATTTATAGGGGCATCCCTGATCTGAGCAGAGCAGCCTCTGTGTCAAAGAGAGAATAAACTGAAAGTGAAAGAGGTTTGTCACAGTTACGGGAATCCAGTTACGCTGCTGGGAAAATATTTTGTCATCCTTGAAAATCTATCCCTTCACTGCAATCTGTGTCAGCAGGGTCTGAGTGAGCTCTCCCCTGCCATCTAGTGATGAGCTGGGGGAATCCTTCGGGAGCAGACCGGCTTTGCATAGACACGCCCACTCTGACCAGCTGCTCAGCAGGTGGGGCTGCTTTTCCCTGGTGACCTATTTTGGCTGGTGTTGGGATACCAGTCACTCTAGTGCAGGGCTAGTGACATGTTGGTATTCTTATTGGATGAGTAAAGGGCAGCAGAGCGACGCTTAGCCGGCCCTGAGTCAGGCAGTCACTCTCAACTGAACTGCACTTGCTAAGTAGGAGGTAAGGATACTACATCCCTGTAAGAAAAAAAAAAGAGGGGGGAAGGATAGCTCAGTGGTTTGAGCTTTGGCCTGCTAAACCCAGGATTGTGAGCTCAGTCCTTGAGAGGGGTATTTGGGGATTTAGTTGGTGTTGGTCCTGCTTTGAGCAAGGGGTAGGACTAGATGATCTCCTGAGGTCCCTTCCAATCCTGATATTCTAAGACAGTGGCAGGTGTTTTTGTCTAGTGATGTGGCTTTTGTCATAGTTCTCTTTCTTCCTGCTGTTCATAGGCACTGACTCCATGGGTGCTCTGGGGCTAGAGAACTCAAGGGGGAAAATTACGGAGTGCTCCGCAACCACAGGCAGCCAAGCTCCCCCTCCTCCTCCGCCATGTGTGCCTGCATCCCTGCTCCTCTTCCTCCCACCCAGCACTTCCGGCCCACCACCTAACAGCTGTTTGGTGGCACTTAGGACTTTCTGGGAGGGAGTGGGGACATGGCGCGCTAGGGGGAGGAGGTGGAGAAGAGGTGGGGCAGGGGTGGTGACTTGAGGGAAGGGGGTGGAATGGGGGTGAGGTTGGGGCAGGGGCAGGAAGGGGTGGGGCCAGAGTCTGGGGGGTCGAGCACCCACCGGGCAGAGGGAAAGTCGGCGCCTATGCTGCTGTTTAAAAGCACATGTGATTACGCTCAATTGAGTGTCCTTGTTTGGTCTGATGATTGCTAGAGCTGACAAACTGATAACTGCATTTTTAAGTGCTGAGCCTTAGATGTCCCCGGGGGCAGTGTTTCAGTGAATAAGATTGTCTAGCCTGTGCTAGTGGTGAGGTTCTGCACTAACTACTGAAATCACTGAGAGCTCGGTTAAGCGGTGGGACCTCAAGACATAGCCTTGCCGAGGGTGCGACAGAGCAGCAATGGCCCAGTGGCTAATGGCAGCGGAGCAAATGGTGGAGCAGGGGCTATGATGCCAGGACCTGGCAGCAAGGCTGGCTGAATGGCAGCATGAGCCAGTTGCAGTGGTGGCTACAGTAGCTGAGGTGTTGCTCGATGCCTCCGGGGTTGGAGGTGAACTCATGTGAATTCACCTCTGAAGCTGGGTCCTCGCTGAGCAAGGGCAGGAACTGTGAGGTGGGTGCAGCAGAGGGAGAGGGAACGGATGTGTTAAAGGATCATTTGTTTGCCAGACTTTCACACCACAAGGTGAGAAACTGAGGCAAAGAACACTGCCCAATGTACTCTGGGCAGGGGGTGTTTGCTCATGGGTCACATGCCTTTGAATGGTGCTTGTGGTGTTTTTCAGATTAATGCTGAGTTCCTTTCCCCACTCAGTGCTTGCGAGAGGGGAAGCATTGCCTCTTGGAGGCACCCAAGGTGGGGGCTCAAGCCAGTTCTGTTTGGTATTGTTAAGAGGAACCCTGAACCTAGCCCTTGTTACTGCCGACTCCTGGCAGAAGGGTTACATCCAGTTACATCCAGTTTCTTCTCCCGTGTTTGTTTTGGTTTAAAGAAACGTTCTTGCTGTTTGCCAAACTTTTCACAGGTACTGTGCTGCCCTCTACTTGCAGACCAGAGCCCCTGTCTCCAGGGCTGACAAGAAGGGAGGAAATGGAGGAGAACTGTATTGGGGCTGCAAGATCAGGGCCACCAAAAAAACGCTGTGTACATAAAGTTAGATGGAAAGGCTTGGGGCCTCAGGGAACATGAATGTACCAGGCTTCATATTTCTCTCGATGGACCTGCCTGTCTCTGGCCCATAGACTTTTGGGAAGAATGGTGCAGGACGGGGGGGCACAACATGACTCAGCAAGGAGAAAATGAAACTAGGGCAGGGAATAAATATTGGGTTACCAGCCAGTCACAACGTTCACTGTAATGGCCCGAAGCCAAGCGTGACGGTGCTGCCTCTTCTCACCTAGTCCTCTGTGAGGTGATGGGGAAATGGGGCAAACTCCTTCAGTGAGAGACCTTCGCATGGGAGCTGCGTTTGGGGAATGGCGACATTCTGAGTCTAACAATTCTGTGGTGCCTCTCAGCTGATGATTATTGAGTGGAGTGGGGTGATTGGCCAATAACCCTCCAGAGGGCAAGAAGGGGTCATCCCGAATGGCTTCCAGCTTCCATGCCTGCGGAAGGCAACAGTGCAAAATTGCCCCTATAGCAGAGGTCCCCATACTGTGACCATGCTTCCCTGGGGTCAGCGTGGAGAACCATTTGTGGGAGGGGCGTGGCAGGGCCTGGGACAGCCCACATGGTGGGGAGGGAATACCACCCAGCTCTACACTCCCAGCTCTGCTCTGATCCTGCCCCCAGCCACAGCCTGGTTTCCAGTTCTGGCCTCGACCCCCAGCCTGAGCCTTGGCCACGGCTCCATTCCTGGCCCCACTCCCGGCCCCCGGCCTTGGCCCCAGTCTGGGGGATGTGAGGAGAGGGGTAAAGGGGGGCGGGACCCTGAAAAGGACACTACCCTATAGCTAGAGTGCTTGTTACCTTCGGGGGAGGAGCTCAGCCCAGCGAAGCTTAGTAGGATTCAAAACAAACTCCCTAACTTAGGGTTTGTCTACACTGGCAATTAACAGCGCTGTAACTTTCTCGTTCGGGGATGCTGGGAGCAATGCCCCTTGTTCAGGTGGTTTTTTTAGAGCACTGGGAGAGCTCTATCAGGCTCCTCTTCACTATTTAGGGTTATTGTGTAACTCACTGGGGAGTGTGTGTCCCAGCTGCTGCTCCGCCCCATGCCGACCCACAGGGGCGAGGAGCTGTGACAGCCCCACCCACAGAGACCTGGCTCCTTAGCTGATGCTGTAGCAGCTTGTGCTTTAGAAACTCCTGGTTCAGTCTCTGGTGTATTAGCCATGAGAGCTAAAAGCTTGAGCCAAAGGCTGAGGGCTGGTGGCAATGGCTGAGGCTGGTGGCAATGTGACAGTGCTTAGAGTGCCCAGGTGTATACGCCACCTTATTACCCCTCTGTCTGCCTCACCACCCACATCACAGCCCTCTGGGTCCCTTCAGCATCCAGTCCCTTCTCCACGGAGCACTCGCAGTAATACCAGGCCTGCTGTCCCCAAGGGACCGGGACACACATCCACTCGAATAATTTGACTCAGGATCAGCCCCTTGTACCACAGCCCAGGCCTGAGATCTACAGAGAGCGAAAACAATCATAAGTCTATTGTGATCAGGATCGAAGAGCCAGTGAGTAAGGACTATGGAAACAAAAGGTTTGAAACAAACTCAGAACACGCTTTCTGGCAAGTAAATGTCACAGGCTAAGCGCCTGTCTAGAGCTGGCTTACCTCACCCAAAACCTTTTGCAGTGTTTCCAAACAAGGCTGGATGTAATCCCGTTTTCATAAATGTGCTGCCATCTACTGCTAACGGGCAGGATAACAGGGCCCTTTCTGTGTCCCCCAATTACAGTCCAGGAAACCTTCGCAGTGCACCCCCAGATTTCTTTCCCCTCTGCTGTACTTCCCTTCCTGTTAAATCTCACAATCCTTCATCTGCATTTGGTGCAGACTGATGACTGTGAATGAGACACCACTTAATTTACATTGCAGCAGACAGATAAACGTCTCTGGTCTGGCAGGAATCTAGTGTTTCATCTCTGTTTCATCTGCTGGGGCTCAATCCCTTCTTGATAGAAACGATAAGAAGATAGTTCCAGTATATAGACATAGACATAACTCCTTACACAGTAGCTGCACATATATTTTATGACGATATTCACAACCAGTGTGACATCACCCTTCCTTTGATCCCTAACACAACACTCTTTGGTGAACCAGGATGTATAGAATTTTGCCAGGTGGCATTGAGGGGAGCAGGCAACTCATCTCCTCTGTGGATTGGCACAGAGTGGCACCTGTGACAGACACACCTCACTGGGTTACAGGGGCACCTGGGAATCAACAGGAGGACTGAATGGGAACAAGAACTGAGTGGCTGAGAGGAGCCTCTTCGGGATGCGGATCCAGGACAAGGTCAGGAAAGGCAAATTATGTTCACACAGACAACTCCTTAGTTTAGTGATGGCATCAGGATGTACCCACCCACCCAAGCCTTAAAAGGAAGGAGATGAGGAGTTAAAAGGGAAAGACTTGTATATTTGCACATTACCCAACAGGCTGTGGGTCATGGGCTCTACCCTCCAAAAAACGCTTTCTGGCACAAACCCTTAATGGGGCCCACAGAAGCTCAGATACACAGATCTGCCCACCTGGCTGTCAACCACTCCGGGTGGTGGGGAAGCTACTCTGCCTTAACACTGCTCAGGGGCCCCTGTGACAGGTTTGCACCAGAGAGCGAGATGGATGGCATTGCAGGATGTGTTGCTGTTTGGTCTCTGTTAGTGAGGGCAGTGAGAGCCAGAGGGCAGCCCCTTTGGGCCTGAGATGTTCAGCTGATATTCAGGGCTTTGCAGGGCATTTCTGTTAGGATGAAATTCTGAGAGACGAGTCAGGGAGATTCTCAGTGTCATCCTGGTCATTCACACACAGGCATGTTCCCTGAGCACCTCAGAGTCTAACAGCAGCAGGCAGCTTCCTCACTGTGCAATCCCCATGTCTACCCCTCCAGCGAGCTCTGTGCCCAAGAACCTCTGTGTCATGAAGTCGAGTTTGCATCAAAGCCAGTCTCTGGGCAATGTAATGAGTGCAGCTGGCCTGTAGCAGGTTGCCTGTCTGGCTACGCCACCTGACTGATTGGATGAGTCAGCAGCCCGGTTCCTGAGCCCAGCAACAGCAGCTGCTCAAAACATTTGCCCAGCCGTACTCCTGCCTTGTTCCAGCCCTGCTCCCGCCAGGCCTCACATCAGGTAGCCTCGTCCTGACCCTCGGCTCCAGTTTCCTGGGCTCTGGCATCTGGACTCTGACTCCTCCTCTGACCCTGGACCTTCATCCTAATGTCAGGGGGCTGTTGGCCTCTCACTGGAACGTAGTGGGTTTTTTCAGTGGGTCCTTTTCTAATGCCAAGCGAAAGTGGGCTTAGGAGACTGACAGTCCCCAGGGCCAATGGGGAGAGGCCAACACTCCAGGTCAGCTGGATTGATAGGGCAGGCAGGCCAATGAGGGAGTCAGGAGCCTGGGGGCCCATCCTCGGTGTGAGCTGCAGTTGACTGAGCCAGAGCAGGGCAGAGCTAAGAGGAGAACAGCAGCCTGAGCTGAGCTGGAGGCGGAGCTGGGGAGCTGGAGGTGGAGCAGCCCCGAGCCCAGAGCTGGAGCTGGAGCTGAAGCAGGAGCAATGCAGACCAGTCGTGCCAACTGGGAGCAAGGGATGAGCTGCTGGGCCAGAGCCGGGATGGCAGATGCTGGCTGGGACATGAGTAACACTGGAGCTGGGTGCAGCAAGTGGCTGGGGCCAAGTAGGGGGCCCTGGGCAGAGGCAATACTAGATTTATAATGGCGCCAGTGGCGCCATGGGGCTGGGCCCACGGTAGAAAGGGGCCCCAGCGCGCTCTCCTCCGCCCCCCCGCTCTCTCCTATGGGGTCAGAGCTTGACGCTGCGGGCTGCTGCAGCTCTGTGGCAGCCTCTGCTGGCAGCCTAGGTCCTGCCCCACCCCTTTCCCCAGTGTGCTACATTTCCTCCCCCCCCCACCAATCAGCTGGATCAGCTGCTACCGGCAGGATGGGGGAGGAGGGAACCACAGCACAATGTTCTGGGGGGGGGGGTGGGAGGAGGAGAAGAAGAGGCGGGGATGAGGTCTCTCTCCCGCCTCTTTCCCCAGCGTGCTACGTTCCATCTTCCCCCCGCTGGTTAGTTGGATCAGCCTTACAGGCAGGTAAGGGGCAAGGAGGAGCGAGCTGCAGCACACCACTCTGGGGAGGAGGAGAAGACAAGGCGGGGTGAGGCCTTGGGGAAGGAGCTGGAATTGGGGCATACCCCCTCCAGCTCCCTGCGTGAGCACCCCCATGACCCCAGCCCACCCCCTCAGCCCCCTTCCCACCCTAACCCCTGCATCCCTCCAGTCCCCTGAACCTCTGGGCCTGCCCTGACCCTGCAGTCCCCTCACACCTCCCCAGCCACCTTCTCTGTCCCCTGCACCCCCCACACTTCCCCAGCCCCCTGCCCTGACTCCTTTCACTACCAGCTTCCACTAGGGTATTGCAGAAGCCAGGAAACTGCCCCACAATAACGGGACCATTCCCCCGCTTACACTGGCTACTGACTCCTGCTCTAACCAATGGCACAACCACCCACGTACTGGTCACTTGGTCTCTCTGTTCTCCTCCTGGTTGTGTAGTGGGGGTGCTGTGAGCTATTGAACCAAATGGTAAACTCTGTATATGATGGAAAGCACTGCAAGCCAAGGGGTGCTGCCACAGCCCCGGCACCCCTACTTCCAGCACCCAGCAGAGGGTCTCTGTGTAGAGGTGGAGGTTTGGGCTAAAACCTGGGTAAGAGCCAGGAGTAACTGTGTAGTGAAGACAGAACCTGTGAGAGCTCCTTCAAATTTTTTTCACTGACTCTAGGTTACCTGCCTGCATTTGGGGTGCAAATGGCTTGATCATAGAATTTTGACTGCGTTAATAGTCCAAAGTCATTTAAATACTAGCCCCAAAGTAGCCGAATCTATTTATTGAAACAAAGATGATTTTTTATTAACCCATTGGTCTGTACATCAAACAACAAAGGAAAGCTTTCGTTAGATACCCAGTACAGATTTGATTTAAAAAAAAAACTACAAGCCCCAGTTGGCATTCGTCCATAGAAGATTAGGGTTGGAAGAGACCTCAGGAGGTCATCTAGTCCAATCCCAAAAAAGCTCAAAGCAAGACCAACCCCAACTAAATCATCCCAGCCAGGGCTTTGTCAAGCCGGGCCTTAAAAACCTCTAAGGATGGAGATTCCACCACCTCCCTTGGTCCCCAGGCTGCAGCGGTGCATGGGATTCTTCCATCCTAAGTGCAGGACTCTGCACTTGTCTTTGTTGAACCTCATCAGATTTCTTTTGGCCCAATCCCCCAATTTCTCTAGGTCACTCTTGACCCTATCCCTACCAGGGCCGGCTCTAGGCACCAGCAAAACAAGCAGGTGCTTTGGGCTGCACATTTGCAGGGGGCAGCATTCCGGCCATCCTTTTTTTGGTTTGTTTTTTTAACTCACTTCCTCCCCTCTCACAACCCTGCCAAGGTAGAGCCACAGAGCAGCTGGGGATCCAGCATGGGAGCTGAGAACCCTTGGGACCCTGGGAGCTGTAGTTCCTTGCCTAGCTCCCTGCCTAGAGAGCCAGCCCTGGAGCAGGAAAAGAACTACATTTCCCAGCAATCCCTTGGCAGCTATCAACAGGAAAGGGAGGGGTAGGGAGTGAGGTAGCTGAGCCATGCTGCAGCTTGCTGAGAGTCGAAAGGGGTGGCACTGTGAATGGGGGACAAGTGTGCCCAAGAAGTAGGCGGCTTTGCCTCAGATATCCCCTTCAGAAGACTTCCCCAGACTGGATTAGGGATACTGGTATGACCTCACCTTGCAGCCCCCAAAAAAGGAATTGGGCGGACTAAATGGACAGTGCACCTCTCTATCTGAAGCCTAGTATGGGAGGTACGTGGATCCCACTAGAATTTAAAATGAAAAGTAGGGGAGGGGAGGCTGTGCTGGAGGACTTGGGCAGCTTTAGATACAGTACCTGGCACTTAGGAGGATTTCCACTTCTGAGCTATGGAAGCAGAAATTGACTTTTCCTTTCCAGATATAGCTAATATTCAGAAAGGGAATCTAGCACCTGCCTTCCAGATTTGAACACCTCAAAATTCAGGAGTGCTCAAGTTCAATTTGGGCAGCTGTTACTTCATTTCTCCCAAATCAAATATACTGAAGTGCTATTTTCAAAAGCCATCGTCTTTTTTTTTTTTTAGTTTTATTTGTTTAAAAGGAAGACAGTCATATTGCATTGGCAAATTCCCCATAGAAACAAAGAGTGGAACAAAAGAATAATAAAGGCACCTCAACTTTTCCTCATTTATGTAGGACAGTCTTATAATATGCATCCAGATATCCTCCAATCACACAAGCTGAAAATTGTTCCACTTTACTGCAGTTCTGTAACCATATGGGAACAAATCCTGTCTGTTCTGTGCACATCCAAAATTCCTGCTGAGTGACCCACCCTGGGAGCGAATTACCAGTGACCCACGGCTGGGGCGGCAGAAGGGTGCAAGTGGGGGGGGGGGGGGGGAGAGCCCATGGCTGGGGTGGTAGGGGGAGGGCACTAGTGGGGGGAAAAGGGGGGAGCCCAGTGCTGGGGTAGCAGGGGGTGTGGGTGTGCTTCCTCCTGGCTAATGTGCCAAATTGATCTATTGCATGATTGAGGCATGCTGTTTCACTTTTTTGTGTGTGAATCCGTGAAAAAGGGAGGTAAGGATTTGGGGTACGGAGCATGCCCCTGAGCCCAAGGTGAGACCACTTTCATTTTTTTACTTTACTCTTCCAATTTGCATCATATACATGGACACAAATACAGAGAACATTTTTTTAAATTAAAGAACATTATAATAATCTGGTATATACATTAAAAATGTCTTTTGGTTGCATTATGTTTTGAACAAGAGGCATTTAAACAATTTTGGGGGGGGGTAAAGAAGTGAACTATGCACATTTTTTGCAGTTGTACTCTCTCTTGTCATCAGTCAGGTAGTCTTGATTGGTTCCTTCTGTAATGCAGGGCATATGTGCCCACCTCTTGCAAGAATCACACTGTACCTTTGATAAGTAACAATTAAGAAATGAAATCACAGAAGTTGTAATGTTACACATACTTTTCAGTTCACTCATGCTATTCCTTCCACATGTCAGCATTACCTAATGTATGTATGCCTATCAGCATGAAGAAAAGGTTTCCTGATGTGGATTTTTTACAAGAATCATGATCCTTAGGCAGTTTATGGCATTTATTTCTCATATAATTCTATGTTTCTTACCACTGTGCAATCCTCACTTTCCTTTTCACAGTTGATGAGGTTGCAGTATATGCAGTAGTCTTCCATGTTTTCTTAAAAAAAATATATATATATATCGTTATGAAATGATGAATACATTATGACCAAAACTGAAAATGCAAATCTTCATTTATTAATTAATGTCAATATTTTAATCCAGTCAATGGTTTGAATGTATCTTTTCCTTTTTTGTGACTCATATTTTCTCAAATTTTTAGTTTACTGCCCCTGTATCTAAAAATGCCAATTTCATTTAACTGGCCGATCAATAGCAATCATTCACCTGATTCACATTTTTGTGTACTTAAGGATATTATTGGTTCATAGTCACCATTACAGAACCAAACCTGTGAGATATCCCACTTTAGGGATATTAAGATATGTCTGCTATGTGACATAATTCCAGTCTTCATGTTATCTTCACATGTGCCTAATGAGACAACAGTACATGGTAGAAAGTAATTACCTGACTCCTTTATTAGAAGAATTGCTATATGTCTTCTAAACGCAGTATTAGCCTCTTGTTTTGTTTCTACCATACTGATGTCTTTGTGCTGCAAATATGCTTCTGCAAACTAACAACACTGATATTTAGAACAAACATCATAATTACCAGAGGTGAAAGTGGGGCGGTTCAGCATACCGGTAAGACCCAGCCACTTGTACCGGCCCTTACACGGCTGACATTACACTTCCGCTGTGGTAGTGCTTTATGCTTTAATGTCGCTGCCCTCTTTAGCACCCTCCCCTGCCCCCCCGCATCAGCAGCCCTGCCATAGGGTCCGACAATGCTGTTGGATGCTCCTGGCAGGGCTGCCGACAGTAGGGGAGCAAAATGTGCCCTGGGTTCCGGCGATTTACAAGGGCCTGGTTCTCCTGGCCACTGCAGCAGCAGCTGTGAGGAAGGGCTGGCTGGTGGAATCTGGCCCCCCAGCACCTCACCTTCCGCTGGAGACCCCATCCCTTCTGGGGGCCACAAGCCCACACCACACACCTTGGCAATGGATGCTGGTGCAGTGCCCATTGGTAATCTCCGGCATTTACTTTCACCCTGGATAATTACACAAACATAACAAATAATAATGGCAATTTGGTATTCAATACCTTTAAGATGAGTGGTCCGCAGTTGTGGCCATCACTTTGTCTGGGATGATGAACAATTTTACTGTTCCAATCAGATGAGGATTTTCTAGTTAATTGTTTGATGAAGTTTCTGAAATTTTTAGAGAGTACATTAGCAGACTGCATAAATGAGCTTTGCTTTCCCTCCCCCCTCTGGTTTGTGGACATAGATAAAAATCCATTCTCTCTCTTTAATTAATTATGGAAATTACTTATTGCTCACATATATACACACTTACACAATGTAAGAGTGAGACAATAATATGAAAGTATCACCTGATTTGCTGTCACCCATGTTGATAATAACACACTCTCAATCATGCAACATGCTACTTTTTCATGTCCACATTCTGTTAAGTCATTCCCCAGAATCAAATCACACAAGTTCACTCAAAGTCTATTACTAGGCATATTCAGTACAAGTACATGCTGTTTCAATTTTTATTTGTAGCTAATAGGAAGATATTAGTCTCACAATTGTTACATTCCCTTCAAAAAAAATTTCAATGGAACATTTAATGTCCACTGTAAAAGTAAGTATCTAATAAATCACCTCCAATTCCTCAGGCATGTTCTTTCATATCTCATCTCATCACACAAGGGGTCAATTATTAACAATTCTTCCCCCCCCCCCCCCCCCCCCCAATCGAGGCTATCTGTGAGTTTAAATATATTCACAAATTATATTGGTAATGTGATTATTTCAAACATTTTATAATGTTTTATCAAAAATCATTATGCAATTAACATATTTTCGTTTGTAATGTCTCAGTAACACAGAAGAGAAAAGCATATTGTGAAATCATTGATCAATTAATTACAGAATGTATTCTTCCAAGTTACACTCACAACATAACTTGACAGTAGCATTTTATTTAACATTCACATTCCACTTT